>NW_022633009.1:0-7803 GCF_010015895.1 Lontra canadensis
TTGGCTGATTTATTCTTACTTGCTTGTTTAGTATGACTATCTGTTCTCATACTGTGCTAATCTGTGGTAAGACAGTCCAATTTCTTGTTGGTGTTGCTGTTGTTTTGTTTTGTTTTCCTTGAGAACCCCATCTATCCTTGGATTTCACGTTTCTAATCTGATTTGGGGACTCAGCTGCCTGATGTACAAAGGAAGAATTATTTTGTGGTTTATCTGTCTACTTTTTTCTCATTGTTATCAGGATAGTGGCAACACTTTCTCAAGAACTCCACATCCTAGTCATAAAGGGAGCCTCCAGTGAATTTTTGAATCTTAAAAATATATGAAATTATTAAATGAGGGAATGGTGACATTAACTCTTCCACATTGTGGTTTCTGTTCCTCAGCTGTGGAAATTTATGGAGGAAGTCTCTTCAGGCCTTAATGACATATTTTTCTACAATATTCTTCATGGACAAGACATATATGACAGTCATTTCTTTCAGTGTATATGTCTTCTTGAGTGTGTTCATGTCACAGCCTAATTGATTAAAATGCAGTTACCCTTTTGCACATGGTATTTTTATTTTTATTATTTTTATCAAATTGTAATGCTTGCCTTAGGAGTTGTTCTTAAAATGTTTGTTCCATCATTACAAAATTTAGAGTAGAGGGAAGGTTTGTGTCACTCTATACATTTTTAATCTAATATAAACATACATAAATTTTAAAGAAATTGACTGTCACAAATTGAAGTCTCTTGTTTGCTTTCCTCTCACTTGATGGATTTGGACAATTTCACCTCCAACCTCAAACCACATAGAAATATGTTTATCATGAAACAGTAGATCTTTTCTAAATTATATGGCAGAATCCATGCGCATAATACTCATATCATCACCCTCAATTACTTTCCATATTATACTGTTATCATTTGTTGAATTATTTCTTGATTCATTTCCTTTACTCCATATAAGCATTCTTTTGAATTTTCAACTTTACAGAAGGCTATCCCTGCCTTATTCAATCTAAAATAAGAGCTATCCTCCCCAATATCTCGATCTATTCTGCTACATTGTCCTTCAGTTTTAATCAAAGGATACTAAAACATGACAGTATATTTGTTTTTCACTAAGGAATAGGTATTCTTTATTTCTAACACAATTACTCTAGGTTAGGAATATGAGAATGTATATGCAAATGGAAATGATGACTAGAAGAAACAATGACAAAAACAACTGATATTTTATGTGAATCTATAAGTTTAAGTTTAAATACCAGCCCCCCAAATTGTTACATCTTTCAGTGTTGCATCTGACTGTACTGAGATCTTTCTTTCAGTTTTGAGGTTGCCCAAGTAGTCTTGGTGATGGCAGACAAGATGAGCTAAGAAAGCGTTCTCAAACATCGTTCTTTCAGATTCCGGATTACCAATGTACCTGTTTACACCAGCAGAGATGACAGCCACTTGTTCATCAACAGCCATGAGAGATCACTGTACTTGTTTCAATAACTCAGTCAGCCAGACACAAAGATTCAAGATTTGTGAGTCACATCATTGAGGTCAGAACTGAACTGGCAAAAGTAGTGACCTCAAGTTAATGAGGCAATTCCTCATACCTGCTACCTGGTTTAAGGCTTGATTTTGGCAGCAGATCCAATATGTAGAATAAACAAACTAACATTAGTGAAAGGTGGATACCTTTGAAGAAAGATTCTATCTCGCTCACAAGAATGAAATTACCAGAGGGCTGGGATTTGTTGTGCACATTGGCATACCTTGATCCTGCAAGAGTGCCTGGCAGCCACGCAGATTTTTTGAGTGGCTGCTTAAAATGTATTCATTGAATGAATGAATGAATGAAAATAATGTGCAAATTCTTAGACAAATTTTTTTCTGTGTATCCTGATGTGAAAAACCCAAGAGGCATCACATCATTCTGCATTTCCAACAAAATTTTATAGTATAAGGAGCTGGAGAAGCAAAATCTGGCTACAAAGAAAATACTAAGAGATAAGAAGAAAAGAGATGATTTGTAGATGTAACATAAATAGTGCAGGGATGTATTGCAGAGATAAAATGAAGGTAGATGTCAGATTCCTAGATGACAACAAATAGAAGACGAATGAGCAGAGAGCTTTAGAATGAAGAGGAATTAAGAAATCAGAGACAAACATTTAGCAAAAGATCATCTAATAATAATTTTTGGAGGGGCAGGAATAAGATTTTAGCCAACCCGTAACTAATATTAGGAACCCTAATTTCAATGTGCTTATTACTATTGCTAAGTGTGAAATATTTTCTTTAAAACCTATCTACACTATGAATTTGCCTTGTAGAGTTTCCACCATATAAGTATAGAATAGAAAACCAATTACTGCTACACATTTCACTTGATGATGTCTCAAATGAATGAATGAAAGGAAATGTTAATTCTTCCAATGAAATTCTGTTCTTGAAACAACTGGGTGGCTCCGTCTTAAGGATCTCCCTTTATCTCAGGTCCTTATCCCAGCCAGGGTCCTGGAATCCTGGCCCAGGTCAGGTTCCCTGCTCCAAGTGAGTCTGCTTCTCCTTCTCCCACTCCCCCTGCTTGTGTTACATCTTGTGCTGTCCCTCTGTATCACTGTCAAGCAAATAAGTAAATTTTAAAAATATATATGTATATATTATAAAATTTATATATATAATATATATTTATATATAATAATATATATTTATATATATTATAAAATCCATTTTCATATATATATGAAAATCTATCCTTTCCAAATCCATCAGGACTCCTTATCATACCCTGCTCTCCAATGATACACAGAGAAGACAGTCTGGCTCACAGACTCCAGGGAATTTTATATATACCATGAACTCTGGAGAGCCTGTGATTAGGCTGGCCATTGATTCAGGTCTGACATGGAAAATAAAACTTTCATAAAGATGAGAGAAATGAAATTCAAATGACCATGACAGAACCATATTCAGGCTTGTAGCAGTTACATTGTTCTTGTTTTCAGAATAACCGTTATACCAGAAAAACTCCATTGCATAGTGATCAAGGCACACTCTATAAAACCAGACTTCATGGATCGGATCCTCGGGGAATAACTCTAGGGAGATTATTTAATTTCCCTTTGCTTCAGTTTCTCATCTCAACTTGGGAATAATATTAATACATATCTCAGTGCTATTACAGGATTACGTTAGTCAACAAATGCAATGTGCTGAGAATTGTGTCTGAGGAAAGGAAACCTTCAACAAATGTGAGCTCTTATTAATATCACCTTATAAGAAACAGATAGCATCCTTTGCCAAAAGGCTGACTTTTAATGTTGAACTCTCAGAAAGTGTTCATTTTTTGTTAACACTTCAGAATATGAAGTGCTAGCAATTAATTTAAGGTTTACAATCTTCCCAGGCTGCTTGGCATCTCATAATATCTAAAGTCCATTTGTGTTTTGCTAGTACATAATATGCACATATCAAAACTCTTCACTTGTAGACCAGCTTGATAACTTTCTCATTTCTTATATGCCTTGCCCACATAAGATGCTAAACTGGAAGGTCTCCACACCATCATAAAATGTGGTAATACACAGAATATAGAAGAGAGAGAGGGAGAGAGAGAGAGAGAATATATATACACATATATGTATGTATATATATATATACATACATATACGTATATATGTGTGTGTGTGTGTATATATATATATATATATATATATATTCATTATATAGTAGAGAACAGAATAAAACTAGGAAATGTCATTAAGAGATAACAGCTGTGAGAAATACAAACTTTATGAAGACTCCAATTAGAAGAGAAATTTCAGATTCACAGTCCATCTACCTTGCAGTGCAGTTTGCTCTGAATTCTATTGTATACTATAGTGGTTGTACTATGAACAATTCTTGGAGAACTCGGGTGACTCAGTTGGTTAAGCATGAGATTCCTGATTGTGCCTCACAATCGTGAGATGGAGTCCTGCGTTCATCTCCATGCTTAATTCTCTCTTTCCATCTCCCTGTGCTGCTCGCTTCTAAAAAAAGGACAATTATTAACATCTATTTCAAAGCATTGTGTGGGAAGACAGTTTTCTATGCTATCTAAGTGGCAAGAAGTATTATAGATTGTATTCTTGAGGAGGTTATAAATGGCTCATTGTCCAAAATTATCTCCTTACTAACACAACCAATATACTTACTTCTAAAGTATTCTCTCTTTCCTAACTTCATATAAGTGCATATAGAACCAAATAACTTAATGACACACCTGCTTACTTAAAACCTTTATCTAAACCTGACTTTAATAATCACAATGATTTTTTTTTACTCAAACAGTAAAATACTTGAAACAGTCCATTGTGTCCATTTAAACAGTCTCATGAATTTTGGTTACAGTGAAGGGTGGAGTATAATTTTCCCAATCTAGGAACAGAGCCCTGGATATATAGGGTGAGGGTCAGGAAGGTGCTAGGACAACTCGCTGCTAGTGTTTTACTGACTGCTGCTTAGGCTTCCTGGCACCAATACCATCTCCTTAATAAAAACATAAACAAAACCTAGGTCTAAAAATGATGCATGAAATCATGAGAACTATGGTCAAAATGCCGTGTCTTGTCTTAAAAAATGATATCAGCCTGTTATATACACCCTTGCACCCTTTGTTATGTACATAATTCTTATAAGTTGTGAATTTTGGAACTCCATTTAGTGGACTAGGTTATTTTCAGGAAGGGTCAGCTTGAATCAAATGGTCATGTCTTTTTACTGTACTTCTAGTAATTTGCCCTAAGTGCTATTACATGCATGCATTCTTATGCATTGGCAACACTGTTAAGATTCAGTCCCTCTAATTTAAAGAGTTACAAATTGTTTAGAAGGATGATATTAATATATATGAAATAAGATTAGAATGTTAAAAATAAACACACCAATTGTGATAACACTTATTACTAGTACTCCATGAATTCATAAAAGCAGCAAGTTCGTGTGGCCTGGAGAATACAGGGAACAACACATCAGGGGGCTTCTCTGAAGGAGTAGACCTACGGTCTGATTCAGAACTCACATCCTGTCCAGGATAGCATGCCTCATAGCTTCTCTATAGCCACTTTTGAATATTACTATTGGCCCATCACTGCCATGTGCTGTTCATTTTATTCCTTTCCATATGTAAATATTTCCGAGTATTTTAGTGTCCCTGTACTACCATAGGGTATGTGGTGGACATATAATTTGCCTTTTTCGTTCTTAAATATGTAAATCAAGAGCAACCATGGTCTGAGCTGATATAGATATAGAATATCATAAGATTAACGTGCTGATCTTATATGTTGAGTTTTGTTTCTTGAGGAGGATATGAGTATATTTTGTGGGCCTATTTGGTGGGCAAAAGAGTGGAAAGTCAATATTTGTGACAAGCAGAGTAAACTGCAGTAGACTTTATACATTTTCAAAATGTTAGTTGTTCCACTTTTTGGAAATACATCCTAATTCTATGACATCAGGCTTGGCCATGGGATTTTCTCTGCCTTTTAATGTGAAAATGCATCCTTTTCATGTAATAAGCACACATCACAGCCCTTCAGTTGTTGACCAGTTTACTGGCACCAAACTTCACCAAGTGGCTTGCTTTGTCTAGAGAAATGTGAACTGATATGAAATGTTACACTTAGAGGAAAAGCTTTAACAACCCCTACCATTTTGTTTAATGTGACTTCCACAAGAAAAATGTCATTGTCACAGGTGAGACTGCTCTCTGAATTTGAGGTCAGCACTGAGATTATGCAGAGAATCACAGAGCTACTGATATTAGGGCAGTGCGAGTGAGAATATTTTGTTGTTGTTGTGAACTACTAAGAACTAGGAATTGCATCTTACTCCACTATGACATATACAAAGCTGACTAATAGAGCGAGATTGAATTTGTTTTAGTGGTAGGAAAGATGCATCCTCATATAATAGTTTCAGCTATGAGTAAACAATGCTGCAAAATGATTTTTGGGAGCATTAAAGAGGTAAGCCTGTGTAGAACAGAAATGTTACAAAGTAATGAGTTATGAGCATCTTATGTAGATCTTTTTTGGGCAATGGGAAATCTGAAAACATGTCACTGGACTTTAGATTTGGTCTGGCAATGGTGGACATTTAGGCTTTCAGTAAGGGGCTCATAAGATGAAAACCAATGGAATTATCTCTCTTGGCTGTTAATTATAATCAGAAAAAATGGATGAAGAAAGCAACTGAAATCCTGGAAAAGTTAAAGAAAGGGCTATAACTGTCATTTGATTATGGTTGAAATGTGGCCCATAACTGGACTAGGAAGAAGGTGAAGAACAAAATAATTATTTATAAGTAAAACTACGGAGTTCTCTATATTTACAGAATATAGTGAGTAAATAAGAGGAATTAGTCAAACGTATCTTTATAGCTTCAGATCCGAGGAGCTGGGACAATGGAAACACCATTAACAGGGACAGGTAAATTAGAAAAAAAAAGGGCTAATTCTGAGTGGAAACTTTTTGTATGGAATAAATATCTTTTTTTTAAATTTTTGTGATAAACCACTCATTGGAAAGTTGGATCAGAGAGAGATCAGGTCCCATGATAGAATTTTTTGAGTTTTCCTCATAGAGATTATCACTGAAGCCAAGAAAATGAATGAGTCTTCTCCAATGAAACAGAGAAAAATAAAAGAAGGCTAAGAAAGAAGTTATGGGGGGCGCCTGGGTGGCTCAGTGGGTTAAAGCCTCTACTTTCGTCTCAGGTCATGATCCCAGAGTCCTGGGATCGAGCCCCACATCGGGCTCTCTGCTCAGCAGGAAGCCTTCTTCCTCCTCTCTCTCTCTCTTTCTCTCTCTGCCTGCCTCTCTGCCTATTTGTGATCTCTGTCAAATAAATAAATAAAATCTTTAAAAAAAAAGAAAGAAGTTATGGTTAGGCAGTTGGAAGGAGAGAAGTTATAGAATGAAGAAGTTGGATATTCACTTATACAAGACATAGGAATTTTCAAAGTGTTACCTTTTCCCGTTTATTTAGGATTATTTGAAACATGGAAAGACAAGAATAGAGAGGATAGGGAAAGTTCATTTGGAACATCAATTCTCATAGTCTAACCAAATAGTTGCTTATTGGTGAAAAAATGAGATTTATGAAGTTTAAGGATATCATACAATAAACATTGAAAATCAAAGGTTCTCAGGAAAGAGAAAAGGGAGAAGTATAGCAAGAAGCAGGGTCTTTGAAGAAGAGAGGTGGATGGGCTGGGGGACACAGGTGGGGGGATTAAGTTGCCTCTAGGTGGGATAAGTGCTTTTGCTTTATTAGACTTGGTGAGCTGGTGTGAAAATAAGAAAAATAGCCATCATGTTTGGTTCCTCACTATGTGTGTGGCAAGTATCATGTCATTTAATACACCAAATAACTTCATTGGGTAAGTGGTGTTTATTATAATCCACATTATGAGGAAGAAACAAGGCAGTAAAAAGTTAGAATTAATGTAGCTCACTAGTAAGTGACAGAAATGAGAGTCAAACTCATGAATTTGGATTCGGAATCAGTATCCTAAACCACTATGTTTAGAATGGAAGCTATCAGTGTTGAATTTGAACCAAAGAAAAGTAGGTGTGGCCATCATAACAAGGAAATTGAAGGTATTAGCAGCATTTTAAATAAAATGTCATTAGATGCATATATCCCTTCTAGTTCCTACCATTTCAAATACTGGAACATTTCACAATAAAATAAATACTTTAAAAAATTCAGTAAGTGACATAGCTTAACTCCTCACCATTTATGATTCACCTGTAGTATTTCATTTG
>NW_022633010.1:0-7801 GCF_010015895.1 Lontra canadensis
AAATAACATTTATTTTTATTTCATTTTATGTGAAGTTAGCTGGATGGTTGTAGCTCAGATAGTTGGTTCAGTTTTTCTAGGCTCTGTTAATTTGACTGGTTTATAGGAAATACAAAATGGAATGTCCATATGACAATATTCCCTAAGAACAAAATTAATGCATGTGTATTAGGAATGAATTTTATAAACATGCTTCCTTTTATGGTATCTTTGCCCAAGAAAGCACTGTAAGTAGCAAAATGTTATTCATTGCCCTGCTCAAACTAATCTGTTACAATTTTATAAAGAATCAGTCCCAAATTTCTATGCTGATTGTTCTAGAAAAATCTGTTTTATTTTAAGCAGTATTTTTTTAATTTTAATTTTTTTATTTTCAGCATAACAGTATTCCTTGTTTTTGCACCACACCCAGTGCTCCATGCAATCCGTGCCCTCTCTAAGACCCACCACCTGGTTCCCCCAACCTCCCACTCCCCCCACCCCTTTCAGTGAGTCCCTGATTGCCAACAGTTACACTCCTTTTTGAATTCAACTTTTTATAGTCATTAATAAGATGAAATTAGTAACCTCTCACTTGCAGTATTAACATTCTGTCTCAAACTTATTCTCCCAAAGCAACTTCTAGGAGTATTTTCTACCTCCTGCTTTAACCAAGGTTACACTTTTTAACTTTGCCAAAACTAACTATGGACCACTACTTTTTCCATTTTCCTTAACAGTAAAATTTAAAAGTCTCTAGTCAGGTTACCAAAGGAAAAAAATTACAAGAGAAGACACAGATTACAAATATCAGAAGTTTGAAAGTGCCCATCACTACTGAGCCCATGAACAAATATTGCAACATTAGTAAATGAATATTATCAACAACTCGATGCCCACAAATTTGATAACTTGTTGAAATAGAACATTCTCTCAAAGCCATCATCTAAAGAAACTCCCACAAGAAGATGTATAATCTGAATGGATCTCTATTAAAACCACCACTTCAGTGATTGACAACCTTCCTAAATGAAATTACCTGTTGCAGGTCATTTCACTAGTGAATTCTGACATAAACATTTCAATAATGATACCAGTTCTCTACAATCTACCCCCAAAATAACAAGCAAACCCTTCCTACGTCATTCTGTGAGGTCAGTATTACTCCAATAACAAAACTGGATGGCAACATGAAAAAAATAAATAAATAAATAAACTACAAACCAAGATGTTTCACGAAAACAGATATAAAACCTACAACAAGTAATTAGTAAATAAAACTCAACCTTGTATGAAAACAACTATACACCTTGAACAAGTGGAATGGATTCCAGATATATAAGGCTGTATCAACATTTTAAAATTAATTATTATAATCCATCACATGTTAGACATGAAAAATTGTATTGATACAGAATAATTACTTGAAAAATGCAATACCGATAATGATTAAAAAAACAAAACTACCAACTAGACATAGAGGGGAAAGTAATTAAGTTGATCTAAATTAAAACTAATGTCCTATTTAGTGGTGAGAAACCAGATACTTTCCCCCTAAGATCATTAACAAGACAAGGCTATCTCCTTTCACTACCCTTACTAAGCATTGTGTTGGAAGTCCTTGCTAACATAGTAAGAAAAAAAAAAGTACATAAAAGGTACGCAAGATAAGAAGAAAACATAAAGGGCAAATACAAGCCCAGAAGAAGCTACTCAGTGTCTTAAGGCATTAGGGAATTGCAGATTAAAACAACAAGATATCAATGCACATCTAGAATGATTAAAACCCAAAACACTGACAAGACCGAAATACTGATGAGAATGTGGAGCAACAGAAATTCTCATTCGTTGCTTGCACGAAAGAGAATGGTCTGACTGCTTACATGTAGAATACAGTTTGGAAATTTTTTTCATCACAGTCTTATCCCATGATCCAACAGTTACTCTTCTAAATATTTACTCACATGAGTTGAAAACTTATGTTCACACAAAAGCTGCACATAAAGGTTCTATCACTTTCTTTGTTATTGTAAAATATGGGAAACAATGAAAATGTCATACAATAGGTGAACAGATAAATTGGTACATCCTAAGAACAGAAAATTATTCAGCAATAAAAAGAAACAAACTATCAAGTTTTGAAAAAACAGGGAGAAACCCTCAATATTTACTACAAAAAAGACTGTCCACAAAGACTACATACAGTATCCTTCCAACTAAATAACATTCTGAAAAGACAAATATATGGAGATAGTAAAAAGATAAGTGGTTGCTGGGGATTAGGGATAAGAGTGAAAGATAAGTAGACAGAGCACGGGACATTACAGGGCAGATAAATATTCTGTAGCACATTGTAATGAACTATATACATGATACTATGCATTTATCAAAACTTCCAGAATATACAACACAAAGAGTGAACTCTAACATAAACTATGTACCTCAGGAAATGATAGCATATCCGTAAATAAAGATTCAGATTTAACAAAAGTATCACACTAATGCAGTAAATTACTAACATGGGAAATTAAGGAAACTATATGTGGGGGAAAATGATATATATCAAATTTGCAGTTTCTGCTTCATTTTTCTATAACCCAAAACTAGTCTAAAATATAACCTATTAATTTAAAAAAAAAAATTTCCAGTCCCAGTTCCACATGGCATTTCTTGCCAAGTTATAGCAAACGAAAACACTAAACAGACTGAAAAAGCAGTAACTCTTCATGGCTCTCTAAGAGAAGACAGGACACAGGGTGAAAAATCAACTGCCTCCAACACTGGAGAGACAAACACAGGAAGACATGGGAGTTACGACTTAGGGCAGTACAGACTCTAGCAGAAATCACCACTGAAGGAGAACTAGGGGAGGAAACCCTGAAGTGTAGTCACTCAGTTCCTACAGGCTCAACACAACTCTGAGAGTTAAAGACTCCCAGGAAGGAGAGACCTAAAATGCCCCTCACCAGATACACCTCCAGGAGCTTGACCAGGTTTCCTCAAAAAGTAATGGAAAAAACCTCCCCCACTTGTGTTTTGGGCAGGGCTGGGGAAAATTTGAAGTTGGTAAATGTAGATAATTATTCAGGATGACATGCTTGGTATTTTGGAAGTTATTATACTATTTCTTCTACTTTAGTGAATGTTTGAAATTTTCCACAGTAATAAAAACAATGATGGAAAGCTTAAAAAAATTGAAAAGAAAAAGAACTAACCAGAGCAACCTGCTTTCCCCTCAACAAAGCCTGACCTCAAGGGAAACTATTTAACCACAGTCTAACCTGCTGGGGTGTTAGGAGATCCAGCTCATCTGCTGAAAGAAAAATAGCCAAGTCCAGCCAGTCTAATTTTCTATGGGAAAGAACGGAAATAGCCATGTATAGACCATTCTAGCCATCCTGTACCACCTAAAGGAAAGGAAAAAAGTAAACAAAACAAAACTGAGAAATGCTTCTGAAGTTCAAAGTTCACAAGAGACATCCATTAACTAAAAGACTCACTAAAATATCATGAGGCTTAATCATAGAAGTATAGAATGCTTCCCTTCTCCTCATACTCATACTGTAACACCAAAGGTCTATTTATTTTTTTCCTTAAGATTTTATGTATTTATTTGACACGCACAGAGAGAATACAAGCAGGAAGAGCAGCAAGCAGAGTGTCAGGGAGAAGCAGGCTCTTCATGGAGCAGGGAGACCCATGGTATCATGGCTGAGCTGAAGGCAACCGCTTAACCGAGCCACCCAGGCGTCCTGCAAAAGTCTATTTAGAGCTGGTCCATTTACACAGTACATCATGTCTGGCCATCAGGAAAAAACAAAGCATAGCAAAAGGGCAAAGAACACAATTTGAAGAGAAAGAGCAAGCATCAGAAACAGACATGGTAAGGATATTGAAGTTATCAGGCCAGGAATTTCAAACAACTGTAATTAATATTCTTTTTTTATTTTATTTTTTATAAACATATATTTTTATCCCCAGGGGTACAGGTCTGTGAATTGCCAGGTTTACACACTTCACAGCACTCACCATAGCACATACCCTCCCCAATTTCCATAACCCCACCCCTCTCTCCCAACCCCCTTCCCCCCATCAACGCTCAGTTTGTTTTGTGAGATTAAGAGTCACTTATGGTTTGTCTCCCTCCCAATCCCATCTTGTTTCATTTACTCTTCTCCTACCCCCTTAACCCCCCATGTTGCATCTCCTCTCCCTCATATCAGGGAGATCATATGAGAGTTGTCTTTCTCCGATTGACTTATTTCGCTAAGCATGATACCCTCTAGTTCCATCCATGTCGTCGCAAATGGCAAGATTTCATTTATTTTGATGGCTGCATAGTGTTCCATTGTGTATATATACCAAATCTTCTTTATCCATTCATCTGTTGATGGACATCTAGGTTCTTTCCATAGTTTGGCTATTGTAGACATTGCTGCATAAACATTCGGGTGCACGTGCGCCTTCGGATCACTACGTTTGTATCTTTGGGGTAAATACCCAGTAGTGCAATTGCTGGGTCATAGGGTAGTTCTATTTTCAACATTTTGAGGAACCTCCATGCTGTTTTCCAGAGTGGTTGCACCAGCTTGCATTCCCACCAACAGTGTAGGAGGGTTCCCCTTTCTCCACATCCTCGCCAGGATCTGTCATTTCCTGACTTGTTAATTTTAGCCATTCTGACTGGTGTGAGGTGGTATCTCATTGGGGTTCTGATTTGTATTTCCCTGATGCCGAGTGATGTGGAGCACTTTTTCATGTGTCTGTTGGCCATCTGGATGTCTTCTTTGCAGAAATATCTATTCATGTCTTCTGCCCATTTCTTGATTGGATTATTTGTTCTTTGGGTGTAGAGTTTGCTAAGTTCTTTATAGATTTTGGACACTAGCCCTTTACCTGATATGTCATTTGCAAATATCTTCTCCCATTCTGCCAGTTGACTTTTGGTTTTGTTAACTGTTTCCTTTGCTGTGCAAAAGCTTTGGATCTTGATAAAATCCCAATAGTTCATTTTTGCACTTGCTTCCCTTGCCTTTGGCGATGTTCCTAGGAAGATGTTGCTGCGGCTGAGGTCGAAGAGGTTGCTACCTGTGTTCTCCTCAAGGATTTTGATGGATTCCTTTCTCACATCGAGGTCCTTCATCCATTCTGAGTCTATTTTCGTGTGTGGTGTAAGGAAATGGTCCAATTACATTTTTCTGCATGTGGCTGTCCAATTTTCCCAACACTATTTATTGAAGAGGCTGTCTTTTTTCCATTGGACATTCTTTCATGCTTTGTCGAAGATTAGTTGACCATAGAGCTGAGGGTCTATTTCTGGGCTCTCTATTCTGTTCCATTGATCTATGTGTCTGTTTTTGTGCCAGTACCATGCTGTCTTGATGTTGACGGCTTTGTAATAGAGCTTGAAGTCCGGAATTGTGATGCCACCAACTTTGGATTTCTTTTTCAATATTCCTTTGGCTATTCGAAGACTTTTCTTGTTCCATATAAATTATAGGATTATTTGTTCCATTTCTTTGGAAAAAAATGGATGGTACTTTGATAGGAATTGCATTAAATGTGTAGATTGCTTTAGGTAGCATAGACATTTTCACAATATTTATTCTTCCAATCCAGGAACACGGAACATTTTTCCATTTCTTTGTGTCTTCCTCAATTTCTTTCATGAGTAATTTAGAGTTTTCTGAGTATAGATTTTTAGCCTCTTTGGTTAAGTTTATTCCTAGGTATCTTATAGTATTGGGTACAATTGTAAATGGGATTGACTCCTTAATTTCTCCTTCTTCTGTCTTGTTGTTGATGTAGAGAAATGCGACTGATTTCTGTGCATTGATTTTATATCCTGACACTTTACTGAATTCCTGTACAAGTTCTAGCAGTTTTGGAGTGGAGTCTTTTAGGTTTTCCACATATAGTATCATATCATCTGCGAAGATTGATAGTTTGAATTCTTCTTTGCCAATTTGGATGCCTTTGATTTCCTTTTGTTGTCTGATTGCTGAGGCTAGGACTTCTAGTACTGTTGAATAGCAGTGGTGATAATGGACATCCCTGCCGTGTTCCTGACCTTAGCAGAAAAGCTTTCATATTTTCTCCATTGAGAATGATATTTGCGGTGGGTTTTTCATAGATGGCTTTGATAATATTGAGGTATGTCCTCTCTATCCCTACACTTTGAAGAGTTTTGATCAGGAAGGGGTGCTATACTTTGTCAAATGCTTTTGCAGCATCTATTGAGAGTATCATATGGTTCTTGTTCTTTCTTTTATTAATGTGTTGTATCACATTGATTGATTTGCGGATGTTGAACCAACCTTGCAGCCCTGGAATAAATCGCACTTGGTCATGGTGAATAATCCTTTTAATGTACTGTTGAATCCTATTTGTAATATTTTGGTGAGGATTTTCGCATCTGTGTTCATCAAGGATATTGGTCTGTAATTCTCTTTCTTGATGGGTTCCTTGTCTGGGTTTGGGATCAAGGTGATGCTGGCCTCATCAAATGAGTTTGAAAGTTTTCCTTCCATTTCTATTTTTTGGAACAGTTTCAGGAGAATAGGAATTAGTTCATCTTTAAATGTTTGGTTGAATTCCCCCAGGAAGCCGTCTGGCCCTGGGCTTTTGTTTGTTTGGAAATTTTTGATGACTGTTTCAATCTCCTTACTGGTTATGGGTCTGTTCAGGCTTTCTATTTCTTCCTGGTTCAGCTGTGGTAGTTTATGTCTCTAGGAATGCATCCATTTCTTCCAGATTGTCAAATTAGTTGGTGTAGAGTTGCTCATAGTATGTTATTATAATTGTCTGTATTTCTTTGGTGTTAGTTGTGATCTCTCCTCTTTCATTCATGATTTTATTTATTTGGGTCCTTTCTCTTTTCTTTTCAATAAGTCTGGCCAGGGGTTTATCAATCTTATTAATTCTTTCCAAGAACCAGCTCCTAGTTTCGTTGATTTGTTCTGTTGTTTTTTTTTTTGGTTTCTATTTCATTGATTTCTGCTCTGATCTTTATGATTTCTCTTCTCCTGCTGGGTTTAGGGTTTCTTTCTTGCTCTTACTCCAGCTCCTTTAGGTGTAGGGTTAGGTTGTGTACCTGAGGCCTTTCTTGTTTCTTGAGAAAGGCTTGTACCACTATATATTTTCCTCTCAGGACTACCTTTGTTGTGTCTCACAGATTTTGAACCATTGTGTTTTCATTATCATTTGATTCCATGAATTTTTTAAAATTCTTCTTTAATTTCCTGGTTGACCCATTCATTCTTTAGAAGGATGCTGTTTAGTCTCCATGTATTTGGGTTCTTTCCAAATTTCCTCTTGTGATTGAGTTCTAGCTTCAGAGCATTGTGGTCTGAAAATATGCAGGGAATGATCCCAATCTTTTGATACCGGTTGAGACCTGATTTAGGAGGATGTGATCTATTCTGGAGAATGTTCCATGTGCACCAGAGAGGAATGTGCACTCTGTTGCTTTGGGATGTAATGTTCTGAATATATCTGTGATGTCCATCTGGTCCAGTGTGTCATTTAAGGCCTTTATTTCCTTGTTGATCTTTTGCTTGGATGATCTGTCCATTTCAGTGAGGGGAGTGTTAAAGTCCCCTACTATTATCGTATTATTGTTGATGTGTTTCTTTGATTTTGTTATTAATTGGTTTATATAGTTGGCTGCTCCCACGTTAGGGGCATAGATATTTACAATTGTTAGATCTTCTTGTTGGACAGATCCTTTGAGTGTGATATAGTGTCCTTCCTCATCTCTTATTATAGTCTGTGGCTTAAAATCTAATTGATCTGATATAAGGATTGCCAATCCTGCTTTCTT
>NW_022633011.1:0-7801 GCF_010015895.1 Lontra canadensis
CCCTCTTCTGCCTTCCCCTCTTCTCTCTTCCCCTCTCCTCTCCTCTCCTTTCTTTTTTCTCTTCTCTTCTTCTCTTTTTTCTCCTCTCCTCTCCGTCCTCCTCTTCCCCCCTCCCTTCCTTCTGCTTAATAGAAAACTGAGCTGCAGTGGTTCTGAATGTTTTAATAAGTGAAATCTCAAAAATCATCTGCAAACCAGTCATGGCCCTTGGGCCTGGTGGACTTCCTGCCTTTGAAACATGTTATCTTTGTCTATTCATCTTTATTTGCCGTGTTCATTTGCCCTGTTCATTATTCAAATGCTGCCATTCTTAAAAATTGTTCTTTATAGTCCCATTACTCTAGGCCTAGAAGGGTCCAGATGACAATCCTGAGAGGTCCTGGATCCTGCAGAAATGTATGGTCCAACCTGCTGACATCCCTACACCCTAGATAAGGAAGCTGACAGCGTAATGGGAACCACCTAGGAGTGATAAAACCCCAATTTATTCCAGGCACTTTACTGAAGATTTTGCTAAATACCAAACTATTTGCTTTAGGTGTATAGGAGTAAAGAACACATAGAAACTGCCCTGTTTTGCAGTGACCTAGGAGGAGGGATGCTAAAGACAGGACGACTGGTAGGTGATAGAGAAAAGGACAGCAATGGGGGCCATCCTAGAAGCCAGCATAGGAAGACAGAGGTGTAGACATCCCTACCAGACACAGTCAGAATCCGCTCCCAGCTCTGCCTCTGGAGCCTGTTGCTGAGGCTCTAAACCAGTTTCCTCACAGGAAATGCGAAGTAAGAATGCTCCCTCATGAGGTTGTGGTGAGGATGGGAGGAGATAAGAGCATGAGGAGCTCTTAGCCCTCTGACTGACCTGAGTGAGGTTCACTAGAAAGAAGCTGTATTTTAGAGAAATTGTCTGCAGAGTATCATAGATAAGAGCTGGCTTGGATACTGAATTGTCTCAGATGAGGTTCTAAATGCAGCAGAAATTTAGGAAGCGACAAGTCAACATGGACTGAAGTAATCAAGGAAGTCTTCCCAGAGGCAGTGAGTCTGCCAGTGGCATTTAAAGACACCACAGGATTTTCATTAGATGACAAGGGATTAAGAATTTCAGGCTGAAGGAATATTGGCAAAGCATGAAGGAAGTTCTGAGACCAGAAAGAGGTAGTAGTGGGACACGCAGTGTGATTCCTGTGTGTGTCCTACGGACCCAGGCGGTCCTGGAGAGTTAGTCATTTGGCTATTTCCTTTACAGCATCAATTCAAAGGAGCCCTGATTCTTAGGGAACTTGGCAGCATTCAGGCACCGGGCTATCCTCACACAGGCACTCAGCTAATTTTGTGAGAATATACAATTCAATACTAATCAAATGCTATTTCACACATCAGAGCAATAAACCTGAATTTGAACTTTCATATTAACTCAAAGTGCATCAACCAGCTGAGTCTAACAGCCCTCACCAACTTTAGAGGACAGTCACTAGATTGTTACTATGAAGTGGCATTGCTTTAAGGATCCTCTGACCCCATACAAAAGGGTTTCCCATGAACTCCTACTTTATCAACATGCTTTTGAAATAGCATTTTTTGTCTATGATAAGAAAGAGGAGTGGGTAGAAAAAGTACTTATTGTTTTCCAGGACTATCTAACGAAGTACCACAGACCGGGTGGCTTAAACAACAGAAACTTATTTTCTTACAGTCTTGGAGGCTAGAAGTTCAAGATCAAGGCATTAGCAGGAGTGGATTTCTTCTGAAGCACCATGCCTTGCTCAATGGTTGGCTCCCTTCTCCTGGTATCTTCTCAGGGTCTTCCCCCTGCATCCATTTATGCCCTAAAATTTCCTTTTCTTGTAGGGGACAGTAATCAGTTTGGATTAAGGTCTACTCTCATGACTTCATTTTAACTTCATTGCCTCTTTAAGACCCTATCTCCAAACCTGGTCAGATTCTGAGGTACTAGGACTTGGGACTTCAACGTACATATTTTGGGGGAATACAACTCAGCCCATAACAGGGTCCAAAAGAAGACAAAACATCGCTGTTCTTCCGGAGCCTTCTCTTTTTAGGGGGCACACCCTTCCTGTGTTTATTACTGAACTACTTGAGCCCCACCCTATGACTCAAAGAAAGAAGCAAAAATTCAGACCTTGCTGTATGTACATCAAGCCACAATCTAAAATTCTACTTAATTCTTTCATAAATATTAGAAATCCTGAATAATAGAGCCATCAAAGTATTAGCTACGAACAAATGAAATAGAAACGCAGGCCGTCCAGAGAAAGAACAAATATTTTCCTATCCAGCAACTCTTTCCTGGAAGTTGTCCTTGAATTTAAATTTCTCCTTAATTTTGCTTCTGGGTTTGTTTTTGACATTTTACGTGCAAGAAATAGACTTGACATGTACGCCTGTATTGTTCTTATCTTTTGTTTTTTAAGTCAGGCTAATTTTTATTTGGGACTAAGTTCCTTTCTGGAAGTGGTATACTAACGCGTTAACTACCACTGCAACGCGTCTAGTCAGGGGGAGAAAGCCAAAAGGTGGGCTCGATAGATTCCATCCAGTTGTTCCAGTCCCCTATAGTGAATTACCAACTTGTCACTCACGGTGCTGAGGAGCAGAGCAAAGAGTACGGAGACAGGCAATTAAGGCTTCCGGAAAACAATTGGTGTGGGGTGTGATATGGTGCACGGCTTACTGCTCAGCACGAATCACATTGTCTTTCTCGTGACTCATTATTTCTGGTGTGTCATTTGCTTACAGGAATCACATGGGAGATAATGATAGATCTGTGCTTAGGGTTACTTGGCTCTAATCTAGGGGCTGGGATGTGTCATAATGGGTTCTTTGAAAGACAAATAATTCATTCTCATATGGTTATAACCGATGCAAATCAATTATCATTTGAAGAGTTAATTTATTTTGTATTTTATTTTTGATCAGCCGCTCTCTCCCACAAATAACCTATTGCCAACTTAATTTTATGGAAATCACCCCAATTTCCTGATATTGTATACAGTTGACCTTTGAATAACATGGGGATCAAGGGCACTGACTCCCATGCCGCCAAAAATCCACACATAACTTTTGACTTCCCCCAAAAACTTAACCATTAATAGCCTACTATTGACCAAAACTGCTTTACCAATAATATACACGCTTGATTAACACATATTTTATGTTATGGGAATACAATAAAGTAAACTAGAGAAAAGAAAATATTAAAGAAAATCAGAAAGGAGGGGCACCTGGGTGGGTCAGTTGGTTAAATGTCTCCCTTTGGCTCAGGTCATGATCCCAGGGCCCTGGGATGTAGCCCCACTTCGGGCTCCCTGATCAGTGGGGAGCCTGCTTCTCCCTCTCCTTTTTTTTTTTTTTTTTTAAGATTTTATTTATTTATTTGACAGACAGAGATCACAAGCAGGCAGAGAGGCAGTCAGAGAGAGAGAAGGGAAGCAGGCTCCCCGCCGAGCAGAGAGCCTGACGTGGGGCTTGATCCCAGGACCCTGGGACCATAACCTGAGTTGAAGAGGCTTTAACCCACTGAGCCACCCAGGCGCCCCTCTCCCTCTCCTTCTGCCTGCTCCTCCCTTTACCTGTGCTCTCGTTCTCTCTGTCAAATAAATAAATAAGTAAATTCTTTAAAGAAAAAAAGAAAGAAAATCAGAAAGGAGAGAAAATAAATTTACAGTACTCTATTTATTGAAAAAAATTAATGTATAAGTGAACCCATGCAGTTCAAATCTGCATTTTTTCACAGACCAACTGCATACAAAATTATTTGCATCTGCCATTTGGTCCTCTTTCCCTCTAGTATAATATAAGAACTATTTCTTTTCCTAAATCCTGTCCTTCATGTTTCTTAGAATTTCATCTAGTCTAACCTTTTCAAGAGCCATAATCTACTGATTGTACTATTTCCATCTTGCTTGTAGTTTTGTCCTCCATATTTATTGTTCCCGTAGGCTTAAAGCAGTAGCCTGGGAACTTCCATTTTTATTTTAAAAAGTAAATTAATCTCATACATGCTAAAGTTTTTAAAATAGGAACAATCATGTTATTATTCTGATTTTTTAAAAAAATCATCTCAACCAGACTTTTTCCATTATCCATCCACTTGTATGTCTTACTTCTTTTTGCAACAAAACTGTTCTATACTCCATACTACACTCTCTCCAATTCCTGTCTTTGCCTCAATATACTTATGCCCCGCCCCCCATCCAGCTCCACCAGACTTTTCCGTGTTTATCGATGCTCTCTATTTTTTCTAAAGGTAATGATTGTTCCAGTCCTCATCATAATTGCCCAATCAGATCATTTGACACATTAATCACCCCCTCTTTCTTTCTTTTTTTTTTTTAAGATTTTATTTATTTATTTGACAGAGATCACAAGGAGGCAGAGAGACAGGCAGAGAGAGAGGGGGAAGCAGGCTCCCAGCTGAGCAGAGAGCCTGATGTGGGGCTCGATCCCAGGACCCTGGGACCATGACCCGAGCTGAAGGCAGAGGCTTTAACCCACTGAGCCACCCAGGCGCCCCCCCCCCCTTTCTTGATCTATTCATTGAGCTTCACATTGTTTTGGTTTCCTTCCTACTTCACGGCTCGTGGCTTCCAGTCGCCATTGCTTGCCCTCCTCAGCTTCTTAACCTCTAGAGGTCACTTGGGTTCAGTCCCTGGTCCTCTTCGTCCTAGAGAACTGCACTATTCTCCTAGCTTGTCTCAAACTCTACTCTGCCTCTCCCTCTATTCTACACATATTTTTTGAAGAGATTTTATTTTTTAGGAAGTTTTAGGTTTATGGAGAAATTGTGCAGGAAGTACAGAGAGTTCCCATATATGGAGTGTGTTTTGATATTAAAATCCAATCAAGTTACTTCTTATTAAAAAAAAAAATCTTATCACAGCATGCAGGCCCCATATAGACTACCCAGTGTTCCAGTGCGTTTCCTTCTCCCCCTTGCTTCTGAAGTATAACTACACTAGCTTTCTTTCTCAAATGTGCCACACATTAGTTATAGAATCTTTATATATGTCATTCTTTCTTTTTTAAATGGTTCTTTCCCATCATTTCAAGATTTATAAGATAACTCCTACTCATCTCTCAGATAATACCACAAGTGTTGTGTCTTCAAAGAAACCTACACTTGATTCTCCCTCCCAGGCTATATCTTAACCCACTATTGAAGGTCCATGACCTATATTTCTTGGCATTTTTCTTTTATAAATAATGTCTGTCTCTCTCACAAGAATGTAATTTCATGACAGCTAGAACTCTGCTTTTGCTCATCCTATTATTTCTAGCACATTGTAAACTGTCTGACATGTCATAGTCATTTAATAAATATTTATCAAAGGAAGGGAGGGAAAGTGAGAGGAAGTAGAGAAGGAAGCATGAGAAAGAAGAGAAAACATAGAGAGCTGTCATGATCTAGAAGTGGGTAGGTGGGGGTGAAAATCAGGAGCCCTGAGTGTTACACTTTTTCTATAACCTGATTCAAACTCAGTGATTGATTTGGTTTGTTAAACATTGAGCAAGAATCAGCTCTGAGCTAGATATTATAGGCTAGATTTCATTATTGAGGAGGTACGGTTCATTATCTCCATGAACATCCCTAGAGTGAGTTCCACTGAACACTCTGGAAACACGAATCAAGTCCATTTATGAAGCAGTCCAACACTTATAGAACTAGTAGTTAGGCAGATGGGATCCTGATTCTGCTCTATCTCTTAGGTTCTCTAATCCCTGAGGTACCCATTTCCTCAGTGAAATGAACATCACATCTTGGAACTGTCAGTTGAGACTGTGTATGTGAATGTCTGCAAACCAATGTCACCCAAGTGTGCACGGCAACCATATAAATGAATTCCACTGGTCTACCATCACAGTGTGTCTAACTTGTCACCAACTCACCTCTCTTTAAGAAGCACCTCATTATTTCTAATGTGTTAGAACTCAAAATGAGTCTTAGATAACATGATTTTCCATCATTTTCTCCCATAGCTGATGTGATGTATGAAAATCAAATCATGTAAAAGGACTCCGTGGGAAAAGAATGGGATGATCTGTGTGCTGGTGTAAAAAAAAAAAAAAAAAAAAAAAGGTTTATTTTACACAATTGCATTCCCTCATTTCTCTAAATGCTGGAAGTCCAAATCCTAGCCATAAATGACCCCCCTTCTCAGTCAACATGAACTGGCACCTTAACATTACATTCACCCATTCTGCTTAGCCCATTGTTGTGAACCTGTGAACCCCAGTGGATTTGATCACTGCTTCCTTCTAAATGAGTGTCTCCTCCTGCACTTGCTGGCAACCAGCAGTGTCTCTTCATTAGTTGTCAGGAACACAGAGCCTCAAGGGTCTAAATGATGCTTAGAATGGAACAGGTGGTGATGGATAGTCATGCAGAGGGACTGCAGGCAGTGGGTGGGTTGTATGCTCCCTCTATCGGTGACTGATGGAATTACACAGAAGGAACCAGCACAAGGGCTCTGCATGTGAACAGTGGCCGAAAACACTATCACCTTCAAAGTGCAGTATTACCATCTCCTTTCTCCTCCAAATAATTGGGAGCCCTCTTTTTCAAATATTTGAATTTTGAGCTTTTACATCTCTCGCTTCCATGGCATTTGCAAATTCAGATTCATCTTCAGGTTGCTCCTTTGAAAATATGAAAGAGCACAGAATCTTGACAACCACCAACAATGTAGAGAAACCATACTGAAAGGGTCAGAATAAAAGGTCCACAGTGAAAAGAAAGAGAATGGTTCATACTTAACCACTTGGCTTCTGTTGCATAGAACAATGATCCTTGTGTGAATAAATTGTCTGTGAACCTGGGCCAGCTTTCTGGCAAACACAGTGTATCTCTAAAGAAATTAACAATTAGAGTCATACCCTTTCAGCAAAGCATGGATCTTTAGGATTCCTTGGCTAGCTAAATAAATATCAAAAGTTACTTTTAAATAGGACCCTAAGATTCACCTAATAAAATCAGATTTTTATCTTTAACATTAAAATCAAAATCAAAGGAAGGAATATATTTTTTCCTTAGAATCTCAACAAGATTTAAAATGAATACAGCTTCTTACAATATGAGTAAGATACCCTACTTTCTTTTTTTCTTAATTATTTTTATTAACATATAATGTATTGTTTGCCCCAGGGTACAGATCTGTGAATCGTCAGGCTTACACATTTCACAGCACTCACCATATCACATACCCTCCCCAATGTCCATAACCCAGCCACCCAATACTCTACTTTTGAAAGGGCTCTTTGAACTCAAAATATGTTTCACATTCAAGTTATTGTTTTCTATTTTATAAAAATAACAATAAAGAAGTAACTTTTTGGCATTTCTCAATACCTGTCACATACATTATATAGACACCATCTCTCCTAGTAAAAATTACAAAGACCAAAGTCCTCAGTGAGAGGTGAGTGTCTTTATTTTTAGATGTGGTTAGAAACGTAATACAGGAATTGGCACATTATTTCCACATTTGAGAGATCTGGAATCTGGATCACATAAAATCTTTGGCTTTTTGGGCTTTATAAGTTTTGTTCATTCATGTAGATTCCAGACTGTTTTAAAGTGGTTTTGTTTTGTTTTGTTTTGTTTTGTTTTTTAATAACCAAGGGATGGGTGGTGGTAGGTTTTTTTTATTCCTAAGATTATAGAGTTAAATCCATTAAAAGATATGTTCATTCATGTTCGTGTATGATTTGCAATTACTGTCTCCATTGTTCTGTTCCAAATATGAGTTGATGTTTAAAGAAATCAGTGTGAGTCTGAAAT
>NW_022633012.1:0-7799 GCF_010015895.1 Lontra canadensis
GTCTATTTCTGGGCTCTCTATTCTGTTCCATTGATCTATGTGTCTGTCAAAACACTGTTTTTTAATGCATTTCTACTGAATTTGATTTACACTCACTAAACAAAAGATATTTTAAGATGAAGTATGAAATTCTACTACTTAGGAAAGGGCACATTATTTTGTTACTGTACACAACACATTGACATGAAAATGATATGAAGGAAAAGAGTTATAGGATAGAGAATGCTATTTTTTTATTCCAAAGAATCCCAGAGGTAGAATGAGTTCTATTGACAATGTCCTCCAAACCTCAGAACCCGGAAGCCTGGTCACCCCACCTGCTTTTCCATGTCAATAGAGCAGGAGGTACTCTGCCAGGGAAGACAGTACTTTCCAAAGGAACCCACTTCACATTTGGAAATCTCTGAGCAAGAATTCTAACTTCCCAATCTTTCTGCTCCTTTCTTTTTCTTCCTAGCTGCACCCACCCTGGTCTCCTTTCCCAGACAGAGAGCCTAAGATTACTTCCAGATGAGAACCAATGCTGTAAATGGTAGAACACAACTGTACACATCTATCTTAGAATCTGGCTCTGGAAACGTCTTCCCATTGATCCTTGTTGAGTCCCTAGGAGCCTCACACCATGTTCCTCTCCACATCAGTCATTTAATATTTTAAAACAGCGGATCATGGCCTTCCGTCATGTCCTCTCTTCTCTAAGCTAAACACCCTGACATCCTTTACCTCTGCTTCAACTTGGCACATATAAAGAATTTAAACAATTCGTAGCCTACCCATCAGTAGAGAAAAACATTTTATTCACAGGGAAAAGATGAAAATAAATCATCACAGAAAAACATGCTCAGTCCCACTTGTAATTTAAGAAATGCAAGTTAAATGATTTGAGGTATCATTATACACTGTAGGAAATGGGAAAAAAGTATGGTTACGTATTACTGAGGTCCTACAAATTAACTCAGATTTTCTTGAAAACAATCTGTTAAGAAGTAATAAGAACTATAAATCTGTTCATGCAGTTTGAATGATTCCATTTGTACAGTGATATTCAAATCAAAAGCTTCTAATGCAGTAAAAAAGTAAAAATATCCTAAATGCCTAGAAAACAGCAAAATGCCTTTGTATACCACAGAATATTTATACAACAGGTTAGTACATAAGCAATTTAAAGTAAATATATAGCCAATATACACTAAATACTTTATACAATATACACAAAAATACTTTAGGAAATGCAAAAACAGAACTCACAATTGTATGTGCATATAATTATATCTAATTATGTATATACATTAACAAAACTCCACAAAACAATTTGGCAAGATATAAATAGCCCTAACTGTTCATCGTATTCTCTTTTTCTTCAAAATTTCTCAAATCCTTAAAAGAAATCAAGACGATTAAAGCAGTCTCATGGCTTTGAGAAGAATACGGGGATCCCCACTAACCGTTAAGTACTATGGAGCAGGAAAAGGCCTGGCTCATTTTCTGTTGTATCCTTATACCAGGACAGAGCCTGCCATTTGAAAGCTGACCTTTCTATAGCATATTCTATCTGCCAGCCTCTGTTCTAAGCTCTTCAGATGGATTACACATTTAATACAACAAGCCTGTAACCTAAATACTATTATCGTCCCCATTTGATAGATGAGGAACCCGAGGCAGTGAGGGGTTTAAGTGACTTGGCAAAGTCACAGTCAGTCAAAGATCCAGGATGAGAACACAGAGAGTATGAGCTCTCTGCATTTACTCTCTCTGGAAGCTGAGAAAGGCAACTGACCTAGGAAACTCCTTTTCCACTGTGGCCCTGTGCCAAGTGCTCTCATACATTATCTCACTAAATCATAGGAGCAATGTTGCAAGGATGCATTATTACTATTCGTTCATTAACGTGAAGAAAGTGGGTTTGTTCACTTGCTGTGCAATCTTGGAAAAGTCACCCCAAGACACAAAAATGATGCTTTGCAGAGTAGGAGCTCAACGTATTTGTTGAATGCGGGACTTGAAAATAACTTTTAAATACTTAGAAAAAGAATGAATGCTGGAATACTGAAAAGAAATAAGTAAAATAAAATGAAATGAAATGAAAAAAAGAAGAAGAAGAAGAAGAAGAACAAGTTGTAAGACTTAGCAGCCAAGGGATGCCTGGGTAACTCAGCCGGTTAAGCATCTGCCTTCAGCTCGGGTCATGATCCCAGGATCCTGGGATCGAGTCCTGCACTGGGCTCATTGCTCAGCAGGGAGCCTGCTTCCCCTTCTGCTTGCCATTCCCTGTGCTTGTGATCTCTCTCTGTCTCTCTCTGACAAATAAATAAATAAAATCTTTAAAAAAAAAAAAAAAAGACTTAGCAGCCAACATGGTTTTCTTAGAGGCAAATAACACCAAGCCGATCTATTTTCTTTTTTGATTGGGTTCTAGACAGGTATGTGAGAGAAATACTGCGGCAGTGTTCCTGGATTCCACCAAAGCTACTCACAAGGTCATTAAAAATATCATTTATGGATAAGATGGAGAAATGTAGTTTGCATAATGACCTAATGGGTAAATTTGAAGCCAGGCAACCATATACCCAGAGAGTTCGGTTTCAATCCTGGGGAGTAAGGGTGGTTTCTGTTGAAATGAAACGAGCATCGGGATGATGTCATATTGATTAGGTTTGTGCATAACAAGACATTGGTAGAGACAGCAATCAAGTTGGCTTAAACAGAGCCAATTTTGTCTTACACAAAATTAATAGAAAATGTATTAAAGTCCAAAAATAATAAATGCACAGAGAAACAGGGCTTACTGGTAGCCAGAGTTGTTTTCTTTTTTTTAAAAGGTGATTTGTGGTTACTCAATGCATGTCAACATGCCACAGAGCTGCCAAACAAGAGTGAAAGCTCGGACAGCAACAGAACTCCTACCCCAAACGCATTAACTATCACTCCACGATACCACTGCCTGGCCTGTACCCACAAGAAGTAACACTGACCTCGGGCCTGCCGTACGCCAGGCATTGTGCTGAGAGTTTTATCTGTGTGCACTCACTCACTCAATGCTTTCCACAATTCTAGAGGTAAGGATTATTATTACCATCCCGCAAAATCTAGACTATCAAAGTCACACAGTTTGCCTAATCTCTTACAATTAATAGGACAGGACAAGTGTTGAAATCTGAGCAGTCTAATTCCAGCTTCGGCTTCTGTTAACCACAATTCTATTAGGCCTTTCTAGTCCTCGTGACACGCATGGCTGTGGGGGACGTGGATGCCGCAGGCCATGTGCCCTTGACCAGCATGAGTTCAGCTACAGCTTAAGAGAGTTCCAGCCTGCTGATGGCTTCCTGTCTCAAATTCCTGCCCCTTTTCCTTCTATGTGGGCTTTCTCCAGCAGGACAGGAATTTGCCAGGCCACACCTGCAGGGGCAATCCTCAAGCAGTTGGGAAATGAGATGGTGGATAAAGGACCAGTATCCCCCTTCTCTGGTGAGATGATTATGAAGCGTGATCCACACTGTTTTCAATGTTCTCAGCAGGACTGAGCCCCAGCTGCCCTCAAGGGCAACCTACTCTTTAATGCACCCTTCTCTGTCCTATTTTCCTCTTGTTTATTTGTGTTTCATGAGATCATTTCCCTAATAAACTACCTGTACCCAAGTCCTTGCATTAGGGTCTGCTTTGGGAGAAATCCAACTAAGATACCACCCTGTGCTACTTCTGAATCACTCTGAAATCTTCCACTAACTTCAAGTAATTAAGTAATTACTTAATTTAATTTCTCTAAGAATTTAAGTAATTTGTCTTTTTAATTATATCATGGATAGCTCTGCCATTCATTATATGTGCTTTGATTGTTTTATGTTATAAGCTAAACTAGAGCATGTCTTGGGGGGAAAATTAAAGGGGTTAGCGTGAATTTCTCTTAGGTCACCAATAAACCCAATAGTAGCTTTGGGGAAAGGAAAATGGCAAAATAATGGAAGACGTATATGAGACTGGAATTCTGAACTTAATCACTGTAACTCAAGTGAAATGTAGGTCTTTGCCTACCTTATCACCCACCAGTGGACTCTCAGTACCAAATTACAGAATGCCTCATTATCAGAAACATTTCTGAAAGGCATGAGTTCTGGAAATCATTTTCTTTTTGGATAAACTCGAAGGGAGTTAGGAGGACTCAGAAAAAAATAAACCAACCTGGGCTGGCAAACTGGAAAACCAAATCACGCCACCATTTGTAGATCGCAATTCCACTCTTCTAACTCCAGGAGTACTCCTCCACCCCCCAGGAGTACTTTTAGAAGGCAATGAAGTGTGACTGATAAATCAGTAATGCTCTGGGGCTGCTATCTTATAGAATGAACAATGCAGATTTCAAAACAGCTTGGGAATGGGAAAAACAAAGGCCACTTGGGAAGGTGTCCTAAATGTGATCTTACTTTGTAGCTATTTTTTTATTCTCCTGGAAAATAATATTTTAATAATTACATGTTGTCTTTTACTGCTATTGCTGCATGGAAAAAAATAAGGTCACACACTATCATAAAATTATTGACATTTCTCAAATATACAGCTTTTGCATGTACATGTTGCTTTAAGATGCTTCATATGGTTACTGTTACAACAAATATGTAAGTTTTATTGAACAACACCATAAACAACCACAAAAAGCATGCATAAATTGTTAGGAGATTCTGCTATTTATGGCAGAATTCATTGGTGAACTGTGTTTCATCAAAATATTCTTTCCCCCACTGAAAAATGAAAAGTTTTGTAGCACACAAACAAAAGACATGGTACTTTTTCTTCTTACCCAATTTTACACTTTCCCTCCTATAAGTCAAAGCAAAGGATATATACAACTTTCTCGGGAAATTTATAAGGAAGAAAACTACATGTGAAAACAAGTAAAATGTATAGGACAGTATCATAAAAATTTAGCTACTTATCTAGATTAACATTAAGGTTAGAAAAAAATCAAAACTATCTTTGATTTTGATATTTATACCAAGTCAAATTAAGAACATGAACTAATGACAGGAGGCATTTCCTTAAATAGCATTAAATTCTTACCTTTATTTTGACCTCTATGTTCCATGCTAATCTTGGCCCTCAATGACCAAATGCTTATAATAAAATTGTTGGTATGTTTACCAACTAGGTCAGAGCACAGAATTTATTTTTTAGTTTTATTTTTGGTGTTATGTTGTTTGTGCTCTTAAAATGGGTGAAACTGTAATTTTCTCCAGAGATGACCATGGTTAATATTAGCTAACACTCTTCGTTTGGTGCCTTTCCTTTGTTGTTAATATGGTTTATAATTTTCCTTTTTAAATTAATATTATATAATAAGCATTTCTCTTCCTATAAATAATTATCATTAAATTTAATTTTTGGTGAATGCACAATATTCTAAAGTAAGTACTTACCTATCACCCTAATGTTAGATGTTTATGTGCTTTGCATATTTCATTATTGTGAACAACTCTGCAAGTGTCTTTATCTTGATTTCTCTAAAGACATTTGCTAGAATGTAAAGGACGATTATTCTAAAATAGAATAATTAAGTCACTAAGACTAGCCACTTCAATGCTCTATACACCCACTGTCCAATTACTTTCTCCTCAGCATGGTATGAGCTTTAGTATCTTACCGTGTGTTAAGACACATCAATTATTATTTATGTTTAATAAATACTTGAGTGACTAAAAAAAACATATTTGTGCCATCTTTATTTACATATATTTAATTACTAGTAAAACCAAATGCTTTTTCATACATTAATTTGACATTAGGATTTCAGCTTTTATGAGTTATTTCAGGTTAAGATGCTGAGGTTCTTGTGGGGTTTCTTTTTTTCCCTAATCTATTTGAATGTTCTCTTTGTAAAATAAGTACCATTATCTGTTTGTTGGAAGTATTTTCCCCACTTCATTTTTCTTTCAATTTATTTATGGTGTTAACACTAGAGCCATTCTAATATACAGCAGGAACTGTCATCGCTAATACTTTTTAAAAATTCATTTAGTCTACTTACTCTTGAAGACAAATTTTAGAATTTGCTAAATTCCAAAATTAACCCTTTGTTAATTTTGACAAAATTTGTCAGATTTTGTTAAACTATTAATAATGGGAAAAAGTGACATCTTTACAATACTCAGTTTTCTTAGCAGTAAGTTTTTATAGTTTTTTCCCATGTAACTCCCATCCATACCTCATTAACCTTTTCCCTAGGTATTTTGTATTTGGGTTGCTGCTGCTAACCATGTATGGAATCTCTCCTCCATTTTTTGATGATAGAGAAAAGTACTATTTCCTGCACATTGCTTTTGTATTTGATCGCATGCTTAACTCTATTGTTAAGTTGCAAATTCTTCTTCTAAAGTATTATTCAATTCTTCTAAAGTATTATTCCTTTAATATAATATGCAAATCATTTTTGATACTTTTTTCATCTGACAAGTATATAATCATTTTAGTGAACAGTCTGTATTTATTAGTGTGTATTCAGATACCGATTTTATTTTCTCTCCCAACTTTCAACCCATTCTCTGGATCTGGTATTTTCCAAACCCTGGATAAAATCCTGGAAAGATCCTGTAGGGTGTCCAATCTGTCTTAGATAATGAACACACAGTCCTTTCATTCTGGTGTTAAAATAATCCAGTTCAGTCCAAGAACTACATAACTCTACTCTACTGCAATATAACAGTAACAGTCAGAACCCCTGTGCAAATTCACTTCTAGGTTTCCTAGAACTTCCTGAGATAAGCTCTACTTAATTATAGAGTTTACTCTTTTAATATTTTAATATTCTATCTGATATTATTTCAGTATCCAGTTTCCTAAATTATATTAGATTATATATCCTAGTTTCCAAACTGTGTTCCAAGGCATGCTAACACCCCTTGCTTGATATGTTAATAGGAGTTGGGGCTAGTGGAGTAGAAAGGAGAAAAAAAGTTTCTCTGGCCACATTAGTTTGGAAATCACTGCTTGCTACGTTTCTCCCTAGAGATTCATAATAGGCATCAGCATATTAACGTTGTAAGGAATTCTCCAAAAAAATAAAATATTTGCATTCATTTTAAATGTTGGCTGGCCTTGGGACTCATTTAGACGAATAAAATGTAATAGAAGAGACATTATGCACGTTCTAGACTCCAGACCTCAAGAAGTCTTGTTCTTCTGTCCTTCAGCAGTCTTCAAAGAGCACTCTCTTTGAGTCTTAGAGAGACTAAGCAAGTCTCTCTAGCCTGAAGCATTAAAAAGATGAAGAGAACCAAGTGATTCCATGTAGCCCATAGTCAGACAAGTGAGTAAGGCCATTCTGGACTTTCTAGCCCAAATAACCCACTAGCTAAAATCAACCACTTAAGTGGGCCCCCAAATCCAGCAGAACCACTGAGCCAACTTCAGAATCATGAGAAATAATAAATCATTGTAGTTTTAAAACAGGGGCTCAAAAACTCAAAAATGTCAGAAAACTATAAAGTACTCATGAAAGAAATTGAGGAAGACACAAAGAAATGGAAAAATGTTCCATGCTCCTGGATTGGAAGAATAAATATTGTGAAAATGTCTATGCAATCTACACATTTAATGCAATTCCTATCAAAATACCATTCATTTTTTTCAAAGAAATGGAACAAATAATCCTAAAATTTATATGGAACCAGAAAAAACCTCGAATAGCCAAAGGAATATTGAAAAAGAAAGCCAAAGTTGGTGGCATCACAATTCCGGACTTCAAGCTCTATTACAAAGCTGTCATCATCAAGACAGCATGGTACTGGCACAAAAACAGACACATAGATCAA
>NW_022633013.1:0-7787 GCF_010015895.1 Lontra canadensis
CATATGGTTTGATTTTGATAGGAATTTTAAGGATAATATGGGTCACCATATTTCCATTACTTTGAGATTCCTTTCCTTTGTCTACCTACATACTTAACTATTGACAGTTACGAGTAGTATCAGACCAGTTTGTGTTAATCAGCAGCTGACTAATGTCATATAATGAGTTCATTTGATTTTATAAAGAAAATAGTTGAAAATATTAATAATTAAATCTTGTTACTCATCTTACCTTTTCAGGTGGAGTCACTACAAAGGGGGATTAAACACCAGAAGATCAACTTTTTCTTCTAGTCTTGGTAATAAGCCTTTGACCTAAATGTTTCAACAGTCAGAATTTTAAACTGGATTCAGAATTAAAATAGATAAATACATAAATCTTTAAAAATACTTTCTCCCCATGTTTTTAGAGAAAAACATATTAGAGGGCTAAAATTGTAGACAGATAAATATTTTTACATTTTCCTTGAGATAATAGGTTATATGCATTTACCTAAAAACAGGAAATTAAACTATTTACCAGAACGAACACAAAATGTATAAAAAGCCTCCGCTTTTCAACAGCTCATATGTTTATATTCTGGTTTCACTTTTGGAAGATTAAATAAGGAAGCAAGCTCTCCTATGTTCTATATAGATATACATATGCTTTAAACCTATTGCTCTAACTTAAACACTTAATTTCTGTAACCAAGAGAAATGTTTTTTTTTAATTTTTTTATTTGTCTGTTTATTTATGTATTTTATTTTTTCCAGTGTTCTAAGATTCATTGTTTATGCACCACACCCAGTGCTTCATGTAATATGTGCCCTCCTTAATACCCAGCACCACGCTCACCCAACCCCCTCCTCTCCCCTCCAAAACCCTCAGAGTTCACAGTCTCTCGTGGTTCGTCTCCCCCTCCGATTTCCCCCAATAAACTTTTCTTTTCCTTCTTCTAATGTCCTCCATGTTATTTCTTATGCTCCACAAGTAAGTGAAACCAGATGATAATTGACTCAAGAGAAATGTTTTATGAGATAACAAAAAAATCCAAAAATGCATATGTATAAAAATAGATACACATATATATATTTGCTTTCTACTTTACTCATAAAATAAATATACATAAATAAATGTATTGGCTGGGACAATTAGATATCAAAGAGAGGACTGAAAAATGTGGAAGAGACAATGAATATCTCAGTTGTTTGGCATTTTGTAAATCTTTAAACCATTGGGTGCAATTTTCTGTGAACCCACAACAAAAATGTCTTTTTAAACAAAGTGCTTTCATGGCACAATGCCATTTAAAGTATTCCTTTGGTTCCTCTGATGACTGAATTATATACATACTCACAAAACCATGTCTCGTCATGCCACCCTGAACTGTCACAGGCACAGTAAAGTAAAAACACCGTATCTGGATGGGCTCTCACCCTTAAAGCCATTTCCTTCAATTACCATTTTGTACAGACTCTCATCCATGAATTCTAAGGCGGTTTCTTCCTTCCTTTCTTTCTTTTTTTTTTTAATTTACTTATTTGAGAGAGAGAGACAGAGCGCACGCACATGCACACATGCCTGAACAGGGCAGAGAAAGAGGAAGCAGACTCCCCACTGAGCACAGAGCCTGATGTGGAGCTCCATCCCACAAACTCTGAGATCATGACCTGAGTTGAAATTAAGAATCAGTCACCGAGCAACTGCGCTTAACCAACTGTGCAACCAGGCGCCCCCTGAGGCTGTTTCTTGAGATGGAATAGCTGAAATACTTCAAGGCAGGGTCCGAAGTATCAGGTATTTTATTAACATTCTTACAATTCTCCCATATATACATAAAGACCTACCATTATTGACTAAATATTTTTCTTTAAATGGACCTTTTTTCTTTTTTGTTAAATAAATTTGCTCTAAAGAGAAATCAGTATTACTTCCTGGAAACAGAAATGACTACAAGGATAAATGGGATATAAATTTTTAAAAATGTCATGGTTATAGATACTGCTTACAGTCTGAGAGTGATGCAGGCCTTCTACCTCTTTGCTAAAGAGACATTTGGAGGGGGCGCCTGGGGGGCTCAGTCAGTTAAGCATCTGCCTTCAGCTCAGGTCATGATCCCAGAGTCCTGGGATTGAGTCCCACATGGAGTCCCACATGGAGTCGCATATGGAGCCCCACATGAAGCACCCCCACCCCCACCTGCCCACTGGGGGAGGGGGGGTCTTCTCAGCAGGGAGCCTGCTTGTCCCTCTCCTTCTCCTTCTGTCCTGCTTGTGCTCTCTCTCTCACAGTCTGTCTTTCAAATAAATAATAAATAAATACATAAATATGTAAATATGAGACTTAAGCGCTACCTACTGTGCTAAGGAGGCACCTCATAAATATGTAAATAAATAAAATCTTTAAGAGAGAGGAAAAAAAAAGAGACATTTGCAAGTGTTTAAAAGGTGTTAAAACTGAGACCTTTTCCCAGATGTAATCAAAATAGCTGAAGGAGGATTAGAGAGGAAAGAGCTTTTACATCATATGATTCAAAGTTATTTAACACTCAGTTATACCATCTCAGTACTGGGCACATCACTGGGCTATTTAGGCTATAAGGCAGTAGGAATCACTGCCTTACAACTTCCATTTTATCCCAGTTTCTAAAAGCATTTCTGTTTGTCATCTTAATAGGCCTATTAACTGTAAAGTTCAAAGACTGTCTTTGAGGAGGTGTTACAGAGGTACCTCTTATTTCTCTATTCATTTAAAAAGTGAAAAGTAACATTTTGAGGGAAGTGATTCAGGAATACCTTTGTCGGCAAGTAGGAAGATGACTAAGTTATCTGCTGTTCCTTTTGGTAGTGATACTGCAGCATGAGGTAATACATTTGAAATCACCAATTTTCAATTACATAAAGAAATAAAGTTTCTCACATTGTTTAAAAAAAAAATCCAGAAGGGAATTTTCCAGAAATATTGAGAAGGGAAACTAAAAAAGAATTTGCTTTGTAATTGTTTATAATGGCTCTAAGGTGGGGGCACCTGGGTGGCTCAGTCATTAAGAGGCTGCCTTCGGCTCAGGTCATGATCCCAGGGTCCTAGGAATGAGCTCCACATCAGGCTCCCTGTTCAGCAGAGTCTGCTTCTCCTTCTCCCTCTGCCTGCCGCTCTTCCTACTTGTGCTCTCTATCTCTCTGTCCAATAAATAAATAAAATCTTAAAAAAAAATGGTTCTGAGGTACTATATTTTAATAATCATTGCAGTATGGATTTTAAATAAAGGAAAAAAAATTGATAATAAAATACAGAAAATTAAGTAGTTTAAAAAGGAAACATTTAAATGAGAAAGTCACTGTAGACTGGATATAAGGTCTAATCACACACACCCCTCACCCATCCACATTCAGCTTTTGGGTGGTCTCAGAGCATTAGAACAGATCTAAAAATGGGGAAGTAAGCAAAAAAGGCCTCTGACAAGAAGTTTTAAATTCAAATAGCAAAATGTACTTTATTTATATGAGAGGCTCTTATTTAGAGCCCCTGAACTCTTAGCTTAAATACAAGTTTAACTAAATCACTTGTTTGGTATTCCAGCAAACAGCACATGGAAAGAGAGAGTGGAAATGCCACGAACAGGTGACAGCGAAATAAGACAACATAAAGCAAGAGAAAAGAGACAAAGAGGAGAGGAAATGAAAATTCAAAATCACTGCAGGCTCTAGCTACTCAGTGTAAGGAAGAAAGCCCTGAGTAATCCTCATCACAGCTAGCACAGAATAGTAACTAATGCTCATTTTAATGACCCTGAATCAATCAAAGATAAAGTTATGTTTAGTTTATTTTAGGAATGTCAGGAAAGCCATATGACATATCTGAAAAAAAGTCTTTTTTCTAAAACTAAAAAAGAAGCAAAATAAAAACTTTGTGAACAGGTAAGCTTAGTTATCTAAAACAATGATTTTGATCATGGCTGTGATCATCTATGCCTAGTGTTCTGAATCCTAAACAAACACAGAGTTTTGTAAGTGGATCATAATACCTTATGCTAATGCCTCCTTCTTCCTTCTTTGTCAGCATTCAGGGTCACCATCACCTCGAACCACCAAAAGAGCTGACTGGCATGGACTACCATGAGCCATGTCTTGAAACAGCTGTGAGACTTCCAGATTTAGACTCAATGGTCTGGGCTTAAATTCTGTAATTATCACTCTATGAGTTACATAACTTTAAAAAATGAACCTCACCTCAGTTTGTACTTCTGTTAAAAAAAAGATATTCTGAATTTCTTATTTATCTAAAGTTTTATTATTATACCGAAACCATATATTTAACACTAATCATGGACACAATAAAGAAATAAATTAAAATTTCAAAGGGCAAAACCTTCACAGTGATCCCATGTAAATCACCTTAGTACCTTTCTTGATAATCTAGTTTTTAATAGCAGTAACAAGTTCTAATAGGTAAGAATTTCTCACATATTTTGCTTAATTCCTTCTAAGCTGAAAAATCACTTCTGAGTTTAAAAAAGCAGAAAAGCTAAATACTCTTAACACTAAGAATACATGTCAAGAAGCATGGAAAGCATTTTTATTTTTATCCCTATCTTGTACATGGTGTTAAGATTTTCTGCTTACAAAAAAAGCACTTATAACAACAACAAATATCCAAAATTATCCAAGTTTTACTAATTGGAATATTAAAGGAAAACTGCGACTGAGAAATATATGTGTAACTTAAAATGATGGTTCTGTAATTGTGATGTGTTTTTTTTTTTTTTACCTCTCCAGGCCTCATTCCCCTCTTTGTTCTGATTTCATCTCCTTGATCTCTAATGGGTAAATTCTCTATCCTCTCATTCTCAATCCATTTAGCTTGGGTAGGGCTTATCCCAATGCAGCTGTCCAGGGTGGGACTATGACTCATGCCTAAACCAGTCATCTGCATATTTCAATCCCCTTTGGCCACAGGGAGAGATTTTGAGATGGCATATGATCCAAGATGATCCAAGCAGTACTCATTCTGGGGCTTGTAAGACTAACTAAATAGAAAGAGTTTCTTTCCATGGAAGGATAAGGGAGGTGTTTGCTGAGAAGTGAGAAATAGACATGCAAGTATCTTCTTACCAAGAAAAAAAGACTACCTAGAAATAGAGCCAACAGAGAAGTTCAGAGCTAAGAAAAGATGCCTGTCATATTATTTGAGTTCCTGGAGCCAGCTGTGCCTGAAGCCATACACTTTACTTAAGCCAGTTTAAACTGGATTCTCTGTCACTTCTGACCAAAAGATGATTGATCCTTCCAAGACAGTAGAAATTTCCTTTGAATTTTGGACAAGGTGAATTATATAAATTAAGAATTTACTTTGTAAATTATGGGGTATACTATTTAGTGGATTACAAGTTAATTAATTTATCACTCAAGCTTCTTTGACCTAATCATCTTAACCTTAACTTATTTGAAAAGGAAATTAACTGTTATTGGACAAGGATGAATAGCTCACCGAGTCTGTAATTACGGCTGAATGTGGACTTTGTTACAGTGTGCTGTCTCCAGAGTGCAAGCTGCTGCTTCAGGGTTGGTATCAGTGCACCTAGAAACAGAAAAGAAAGAAAAGTGTATTTTACGACCACGAGGCAACCTATTACTGAAAAATTTTAAAGTGTTACACTGCTTTTTAACAAAGCAGATTTAGAAAAAAATAAAAATGCTTTAATAATGGTGAAGGAAAAAGAAATAAGAAGTCATATTAATGAAAAAGATTGTTATATTGACATAATGTGCAGGAGTAAAAACTACACATATATGCATACACATCTGAAGGAATTAAATTATGAATCTAATGAATACTATGCCACCACAAAAATGAAATTTAAAAGGAATTTTTGAAAAATACTCATGATACAATATTAAAAACATAGGAAATGGGAAAAAAAGAACCACACTTGGACCATGTGTGGTAGAATTGGAAGTGATTTTTATTTTCTTCTTTAAACTTTCCATATTCTCAAATTTTCTTAAAAATTTAAGTAATTTTCAATTTTTTCTGGTAATCAGACTATTTGCCTAAAAAAATTCAAGTTTAGAAATACCCTAAAATTATTTTGTTGCTTCTATAATTATGTAGTATGATGGAACAGTTTTGGACATGCAGTTAAAATGTTTAGGGAAGAATAATTTATAATCTGAGTCTTTACTACCCTTAAGTAGACCCTTTCAGATATATACCATTCATTTACAAAAATGATTTCATTCAGGCAGTCATACCCCTAGTGAATTTCTTAGTGGAAATGTGGATGAATTTGATATATTTACACTTACATGTACAAAGCTTGAGGACCTATCATAGAGGCTAGGAATGCGGATACCACTCCAGACCCTGATCCTACTTCAAGGCATATTTCCACTCTAAAAAAGCAAAATAAAATAAATGAGTATAGTAGGATAAAAATATACATCACAGAAAATGACGCTCAATCTACTTTTAATGTGTATTTCTCCAGCATCACTCGTCTGCAAATGTATGGAAATACAAAAGAAATTTATAAACACACTAATTTCTGACAACCACTTTGTGCTCATTTAATACTGTTTAACTCAGAATTGTTTGGGGTGTGTAATTAAAGTCCATAAGATAGATGGCTTCCAATTAATTACTACAAAACATTACATAAATCTATGGAATAAGGTTGAGGGTTGAAAATATTAATATGAAAAACATCAACCCTTCTCACAAGGGTTTAGTAGTTTAGTACTTCCCTAAAATGATAGGGTTAGTTATTATACTCTTTATTTATGATGTTTTCTCTATCATTTAAAAGTACATAACATTCACAAATCCATTAGCATATCCTAGGGAAAAAAAAAATTCCCTCTTTCTCTTAATAGATTTAGAGCAGGAAAGAAATTCATTATTTGTACAGCTGTACCCTGAACTGAGAAAATCTCACAGAATCTGACCTTAGAATATTAGTATAACTTTAAAATGCTTTTGAATAAATTCTTTATTACACTCTATTTTATCATTCAATTAAATTTACTTCCCTGTCTATAATCTACATATGCATCAAAAGCACTGGTTTTCTCCATCACAGAAATGGGTTTAATGGGATTTTGGTCTTGAGGGCTACTAACGCCTCAAACAACTATCCAAAAATAAACTCTAGCAGCTTCTAACTTTTGGAATCAATCCACATTATCTGACAAAACTTTATTATTCTGTGGGAAGGTCTGTTGAACCTTACCAGGAGGCTTTTATTTGAAAATAACTATCATGCTTTCATAAACAGAATCCCAAGAACAGAAATAATCTGACTTTATAACAAAATCAGCTCCTTTCACAGCATACTTTGCAATGCAATTTGTGCTTGTACATCTTTCTGGGGTATCTTGAAACTAAAAGACAAATTACAAAAAGAAATATACCGTCTACATTCCAGTAAATCCCATAGTTCCATCGTTTACAGTGAAAAGCTGATTTAATAAGCGTTGGGGCATTTTACATACGGAAACATCTGACCAGATTTAAGAGAGAGAAACACAATACAGAAATACAGATCTATGAAGCCTGACTGCTGTTTCATCTTGAGATAACCAATTTCAAGTCTTGATCTTTAAATAAATCGAATTACTCAAATTCCTTTCATTAAAAAAATGCAGATATTCATTCTTTTAATCTCATTTAAAATTTATGGGGGCACTTCAACAAGGCAGTTTTATTCTTTACAAAGTGCTAGGGAAAATTCCATAGGCTGCTAGCTCTGTAGCTATTTAAAATTTTAAGTTAATGAAAAATTACGCTCTGCAGTCGCACTAGCCAC
>NW_022633014.1:0-7765 GCF_010015895.1 Lontra canadensis
TGAAAAGAAGGGCCATCTGTACCCCAATGTTTATAGCAGCAATGGCCATGGTCGCCAAACTGTGGAAAGAACCAAGATGCCCTTCAACGGATGAATGGATAAGGAAGATGTGGTCCATATACACTATGGAGTATTATGCCTCCATCAGAAAGGATGAATACCCAACTTTTGTAGCAGCATGGTCGGGACTGGAAGAGATTATGCTGAGTGAAATAAGTCAAGCAGAGAGAGTCAATTATCATATGGTTTCACTTATTTGTGGAGCATAACAAATAACATGGAGGACAAGGGGAGATGGAGAGGAGAAGGGAGTTGGGGGAAATTGGAAGGGGAGGTGAACCATGAGAGACTATGGACTCTGAAAAACAATCTGAGGGTTTTGAAGGGGCGGTGGGTGGGAGGTTGGGGGAACCAGGTGGTGGGTATTAGAGAGGGCACAGATTGCATGGAGCACTGGGTGTGTTGCAAAAACAATGAAAACTGTTACGCTGAAAAGAAATAAAAAATAAAAAAAAAGAATAAGTATGCCTAAGTGATTTGTGGCCATACATTGCTGTGGCGAAGTCTATATGTATGAGTGTGTGAATGTGCAAGTGAGTATAAGTGTGTGAGTGTGGGTGTCTGTGTCTGTGAGAGAGAGAAAGCATGCACACCAGTATGCCAGTTATCCATTTATTACCTCTCAGCTCCAAGGGCACCCTTTAATAAAAGCTCTGTGATAAACAATGCAGTTCCCTTGAACACATCTCCTTAGAAGTAAGCAGATGGCAAAACTTCTCCATAGAAGCCACTGGAGAAACAATGCAGAAGGGAGAAGTTCCCTGCAGTTTTCCCCTTAGGGGAGACCCAGGAATGTACAGGTTAGTGTGAGGACATCTGATGATGCCTGTCCCAGCCATAGGCCCCAGACTGGGATCCCTCTGCCACTTAAACAGCCTTCACATGAGGGCAATCTTTTCACAGGCCTCTCAATTCTGAAAAAAAAAGTTCCTATGATGACTGGACACCCACAGTACCTGTGGTACCTGTGTGAGTGTGGAAAAGGTGTTGTCCACACAGCTGGTACTCCTCACTAAGCCCCTCTATTGCTGGTTGCTCTGAAGGCCTTCTGTCCCATGGTGGCCCATGCTCCCATCTTATACACAGGCCCCCTTGGGTTCCTGATGAGACATCAGGAGACATCTGCATCTTCCCCTGTGCCTGGGAGGTTGGCTTGTGTGCCCAGAAACTTTAGACCAGCTCTGGTTTGGTTAAACCATAGAACTCTGCTGGTTGATGGCTGAACCACTCCTTTCTGATCACATCATGTCCTTCTGTGGGTATTCTCCCTCAGCCTTTTCCTTGTAGGTACCTCTTCTCTTACTATTGCTAATAATTCTTATATTGAACCTCCCTTGTCTAATCTACTGGTTGGCTTTTTTCTCCTGATTGCACCCACTGCTAACAGTCAAATAGTCTGGACTTAAAGCTTACTTCTGTAATTTACCAGCTCCATGACCTGGAACAAATTGTTTAAGCTCAGATTTCTATACTGTAAAATGCAGACTGTGCTCTTTTATAGGGTTTTGTAGAATATTTTAAGCTTTTAGCAGAATGCTGGCAGAGGGCTAGCAATCATTGCTAGATATAGCCACTTAAGGACACAGAAACACTGAAAGAAAAGGAAAAGGTCAAATAAGGAAAACAAGCCATAAAAATACCAGATAGAACAAAAGACAAAAAGAAATGTCAACATACATACATCAAACAAAACGCAAAAGATATCAGTAGTCAATGTTCTCTAATTTTTTGAAAATAACTTTTTATACAGTACAACTTAGAAAAATTTCCAGATATATTATCTCACTTAATCTTTAAACTAAACCAACATAGTATGTGTTGTCATTGGTGATGGTATTGTTTCCATTTTCAAATGTCTAAGATGAGGCTCAGAGGCATGGTCAATATCACACTGCTGGCTTGTAAATGGATCTGCCCCCAGAGACTATAGCTTTTCCGGCACTGCCCTCTTGTGGTCCAGTACATACCAATACCTGATCCTTCAGGTACCACACCACCTGTTGGCCCTGCTGGGGGGCTTGCTGGGGGTTCAGCTCTGTCATTGCTGCTGTTTCCACTTACAGCAATTCTAAAGAAGACTACACAACACTGAAGGGTGTCCCACATGATTCAAAGAGGAAATATTTCTAATATTATCTATCCCATCTTGTAAATTTTTATTTTTTGTTCTGCTTTACATTGTACTTAAAATTAGTATGGTAATACGTGTATAGAATTTATTAATAAATCAACACTCGTGTTGTTTACTGATAGAGTTTTGATGAATGTTGCTCTAGAGCCACACTTCTCCAAATTATCTGAGTAATATTTTAACTTAATAATGAAAGAATGCATTTAATTTTGTTCAAGAAAAACACATAATGCCCTCTTGCATTAGAGAAAAAAAAAAGTCCCACAAATTTATTTTCTTAGTAACACATCAAAGCGGAAATACTTGTGTAGTAAAATGCCCAAAATTTAATAACCTTGAATAGTATCTCAAATATATACTGATACTGTAAAATATGATAAATAACATTAATGAGTCTTCCCATCCTTTAGACAATATACATCAAGGCAGAGATTAACCAGAAATTCTACATGTGCCTTAGTGTCCAGGTTAAAGGTCATGTCCTCCCAGGTCGGATAATCTGTCTGTGACTTCTTGGCTTTCTCTGATTAGGCATGCCATTTTCTTAAATGCAGATTGCATACTAAGAACAAAAATAATATAAATGTCATTAATATTACAATGATATTTGTACAATTTACAATATTTGCAAAGAAAAGTATTACTTTCAAATTTAAAAAATAGACTACCTTTTGACATAGTATGGAATCTCTAATATTCTCTGGAAGCTTTCAAATATTTCAAATATTTTAACAACCATAACAATTTTCAAATAAAATCAAACATTGGAGCCATTATATCAATAAATAAATAAATAAAATTTAAAAGTTTCAGTTAAAAAAGATAAGAGTTTATTTATTCATTTAAGTTTCTTTTTACATTCAAATTTGCATCAGTTAATCAATTAAAAGAAATTGGGCTATTTTGACAAACATGCAAAAAATTAATGGCTTGCAGAAGACAGTTACAGCCTCTTTCTTGGTTTTAGCATCCACTCCATTTCTGGGTTTTTTTCTGGTGGGACAAGATTGGTAAGATCATAATTACTGCTTTACAAATGGTAACCAGGACATCTGCTCGGAATTGTGCAGCCTCTGTACTGCTCAGCGCCAGGGGGTGCCAAGGAAGCCCACCCAACAGCTAGCACCAACAGTTGTTGGGGTTTGTTTGTTTCTTTGCTTTGTTTTCAACAGCTCCATTTTCAACTTTAGTCTATTTCTCTTTTTCTTTTTTTTTCGAGATTTTATTTATTTTAGAGAGAGTGCATGACCTGGTGGGGGGGCAGTGAAGAGGGACAGAGGATGAGCAAGAGAGAGACTCTTAAGCAGACACCACTCAGCTCAGAGCCCATCTCAGAGCTCCATCTCACAACTCTGAGACCATGATCTGAGCCGAAACAAAGAGTCCAAGGCTTAACTGACTGAACCACCTAGGTGCCCCTCAGCCTATTTTTCTATTAGATTAATCCCAACATTTGAAAAAAAGAGTCACAGAGGTTTTGGAGACTGTCAGTAGCAATATCAATGACTGAATAGATCTTTCACTGCAAAGTGTAAGTCAAAAGAATACTAAGTGTAGTATGTCAGATGATGTACATAAAAATTGTTGAGGAGAGAATCTACTGTATGAAAGGGTATGAAGTGATGCACTATAGTATGATAGAATACTCTGCAATGCTATTCTTAACATGTTAAGAATACTTGGTCCTTAGTTCTTAGTCTTTGAAGGAAATTCCCAGTGGCAACCAGCAGGAATGGTGGCAGCGGGGGCAGCCAGGTTTTGCTCACCCAGCCAGTTACCCCCAGCACTGATGACCTACTCCATTCTGCCTAGAGGACTCTTAGAACTGACCCCATCACACTCTCCCTGTCCATGTGTCTCAGTGGGACTATTCCTCCCTTCCTCACAAGTTACACACTCCCTAATGGGACTCTATAAGCTCCACAGTCCTACATGGGAATTCTGTCTTCTTCCCATCCACACACATTACTCTCACTGGACCTAAGAGTGGGTCAGATGTCCCTGACACCACTCCTTGCTGTCCCCTATTGCAGATTCCCTCTTGTCACTTAGCACTTGGCCCACAGTTACCCTATCCCCCACTATTTCTGTTGTGATCCTCAGTGATTTTAATATTCACAAATATGATCCCCTTAATGACTTGCTTCATAATCCCTTGACCTCTACACCTCTAATTGGTTTGTCCTTCACCCTACTTATATCCATTCCTATGTCCTATCAATGTAGGCCTCATCCTTATTAACAACAGCAACCTCTCCATAATATATATATCACATTCAAGAAACCCACCCTCTCAACCTCACCTGCTGTGTTTCCAGCAATCCCCGATCCTCTAGGATCTCAACTATGAGAGGTTTTGACCCTACCAGGAGCAACAATGCATTGGTACTCTACCACATTGAATGAGCATCATTGCTTCCCATCTTCATTTCTGTCCTTGCCCATGAGTCATTGACATCATCATCCACTGGCTTAACCCACATCTCTCTTGCTCTTCTCTCAATCATTAAATTCTACTAGCAAAACCACAACACTGGCTCCAACTGACTCTCGGCTACCACAAACCACAGAGAGATTGATTGAAAACACATAGCCAAACTGAACTGATTTCACTTCAGTTTCATGAAATTGATCATGAGCGTACCTGACAACCTTACTGCAGGTCTCAAGTCTGTCCACTCATCCCTGCCCTGGACAACTCAGCCCACATCCCAGCTCTCCTCAAACTCCTGGCACTCCTTTCCTGTCCTCCTTTTCAACAGATGAACATTCTTTCTGTTTCATTGAGAAAAAAAAAAGCAATCAGAAGAGAATACCCACATGCTCTTTTCTGCTAATCTACCTGTATTTGTACCTGCATGGTACTTTTGTTTTCCCTCCTGCTACCATGGAACAACTTCCCACTGCTCCAGTCTGGGGCCTGTCCCTCCACAGATGCCCAGGATCCCACCCCTCTCAACTACCCAAGAGTATCCTACAGGCAACCATCTCCTCTCCTATACTGGATCATTTCTATCAGCATGTAAAAATATCGCATAAATACATATGTATATAAAATATCTATCTCTGTCTTTCTCTGTCTTTTCCTTAATCTCACTTCTGCTTCAAGTCAACACTCAGTTTCCTGTTTTGTGTACCATAAAACTTCTCAGAATTCTTGTTTCCAATTCTTCTTTCAACCTAGCCACCCAGCTTGCATCCCTACCACTTCCCCTAAATGCCCTTGTCCAAGTTCTGCTGGTCTCCCTGCTGCCAGCTACGATGGGTGGGGCTGGCACCAGAAACAGTATCTGGCTGGAGTGGGCACTAACTCTTTCTGAAGTGCTTCCTCTGCCTGACTCTGTGAACTCTACTCTCTCCTGATTCCCACCCTTCTCACTGACCACTCCACCTCAATTTCCCTTGAAGGTCACTTGTCCTGTCCCTGATTTCTAAGTATTGGAGCTTCCCAGGGCTCAGTCATTAAAGATCTCCTCTTCACTCTCCAGGTGTTACCACCCTGTCTCAACTATAAGATGATGATCCCCAAATTACTCTTTCCAGGCTAATGTATCTAAGTGTGCCTCTCCCCTCAAAACAAATAAACCCACAGAATCCATTTCTCCTAAAGTCTTCCTCACCTCTTAAAAAGTAACTCCATCCTAAAACAAAACAAAACAAAATAAAACAAAACAAAATAACTCTATCCTTCCAATTGAACAGATTAAACAATCTCCAACTCTTCTCTTTCATATTTGCCCATATCTATTTAGCAGTGAATCCTATTGGTTTGGTCCTCAAAATATATCCAGAATATGAAAACTTTCCATTAGTTCTAGCACAAATACTCTGCCCATGCCACTATTAGCTCTTGCCTTGATTAGTGAGGCCTCCTACTCGAGCACCCTGATCTGCCCTTAGTCTCTATAGTTTATTCTTAACAGAACAGATAAAATTATGCTTTTAAAGCAAAAATCAGGTAATGGTACACCTCCACTCCAAATCTTCTAATGCATGCCCATTCCACTTATTATAAAAGCCAAAATCCAGTGAGCTCATCATAAACTGAATGTAAGTTGTTTCTATAATCCTACTTATATCCAGGCACCCACCCACCACCCATCTAGCACCTAGCATCCAGTGTCTACTCATGGCTCCTGCTGCTTAAAATGTTATTACTCTAGATATTCATGTGACTCACTTCTTCACTTCCTGGAAAGGAAGACTTTATTACAAAGGCATTCCCTGACCATCCTGTATAAACCTGCAGGCCTCTCCTAGCATTCTACATGCCCCAAACTTCCCTTTATTTCTCCTCTGTACCACTTGGTGACATCCAATATATTATATAATTAACCAGTGTACTGCTATTGTCTGCTTCTGTCTCCAGACTCTGGGCTCCATGATAGCAGAGACTATTTTCTTTCTGTTTACACCGATATCCTCAACAACTAGACTAATGTCTACCACACAGTATAGGTGGTTAATAAATATTCATTTAATGCATTACTAAAATTCAATTTCTAAAAAGTTGAATTTACTTTTATCTATGTCGAGTCAAAAGCTTTCATTTCATTAAGAATATACTTATATTGATGAACTCTGTGTAATATATGGAAGCATTGAATCACTATATTCTATACTTGAAACTAATTTAACACTGTCTGTTAACTACACTGGAATTGAAATTTGAAAAAGAAAACTTTAATTTCATTGTTTGTACATGCTTTTCTGTTTTAAATATAGTGACATTGCAATACTGTAAGTGTTGAGCTTTTTCAGTTTCTTGAACTAATCTGGAAAATTTGGCAACTGATACAACTATAATATATTCATAAGAACTTTGCCAACCATAATATTTATAAACAAACAAAATGATCATTTCTTATTGCATTTGAAATATTTATGCAAAGGTATTGTCTCTGTATTGGCAATGATCTGTGATATAAAAAAATAAATGCCATTTCTTCTCATTTCATAGAAATACTATTGGAAATTTGGCAAGTTAAAATAAACTTTTGGGACTTCATCAAAATCAAAAGCTTCTGCACAGCAAAGGAAACAGTCAAGAAAACAAAGAGGCAACCCACGGAATGAGAGAAGATATTTGCAAATGACAGTACAGACAAAAGATTGATATCCAGGATCTATAAAGAACTCCTCAAACTCAACACACACAAAACAGATAATTATATCCAAAAATGGACAGAAGATATGAACAGACACTTCTCCAATGAAGACATACAAATGGCTATCAGACACATGAAAAAATGTTCATCATCACTAGCTATCAAGGAGATTCAAATTAAAACCACATTGAGATACCACTTTACACCAGTTAGAATGGCCAAAATTAGCAAGACAGGAAACAACATGTGTTGGAGGGGATGTGGAGAAAGGGGAACCCTCTTCCACTGTTGGTGGGAATGCAAGTTGGTGCAGCCTCTTTGGAGAACAGTGTGGTGATTCCTCAAGAAATTAAAAATAGAGCTTCCCTATGATCCTGCAATTGCACTACTGGGCATTTACCCCAAAGATACAGAAGTATTGAAAAGAAGGGCCATCTGTACCCCAATGTTTATAGCAGCAATGGCC
>NW_022633015.1:0-7764 GCF_010015895.1 Lontra canadensis
TGAAAAGAAGGGCCATCTGTACCCCAATGTTTATAGCAGCAATGGCCATGGTCGCCAAACTGTGGAAAGAACCAAGATGCCCTTCAACGGATGAATGGATAAGGAAGATGTGGTCCATATACACTATGGAGTATTATGCCTCCATCAGAAAGGATGAATACCCAACTTTTGTAGCAGCATGGTCGGGACTGGAAGAGATTATGCTGAGTGAAATAAGTCAAGCAGAGAGAGTCAATTATCATATGGTTTCACTTATTTGTGGAGCATAACAAATAACATGGAGGACAAGGGGAGATGGAGAGGAGAAGGGAGTTGGGGGAAATTGGAAGGGGAGGTGAACCATGAGAGACTATGGACTCTGAAAAACAATCTGAGGGTTTTGAAGGGGCGGTGGGTGGGAGGTTGGGGGAACCAGGTGGTGGGTATTAGAGAGGGCACAGATTGCATGGAGCACTGGGTGTGTTGCAAAAACAATGAAAACTGTTACGCTGAAAAGAAATAAAAAATAAAAAAAAAGAATAAGTATGCCTAAGTGATTTGTGGCCATACATTGCTGTGGCGAAGTCTATATGTATGAGTGTGTGAATGTGCAAGTGAGTATAAGTGTGTGAGTGTGGGTGTCTGTGTCTGTGAGAGAGAGAAAGCATGCACACCAGTATGCCAGTTATCCATTTATTACCTCTCAGCTCCAAGGGCACCCTTTAATAAAAGCTCTGTGATAAACAATGCAGTTCCCTTGAACACATCTCCTTAGAAGTAAGCAGATGGCAAAACTTCTCCATAGAAGCCACTGGAGAAACAATGCAGAAGGGAGAAGTTCCCTGCAGTTTTCCCCTTAGGGGAGACCCAGGAATGTACAGGTTAGTGTGAGGACATCTGATGATGCCTGTCCCAGCCATAGGCCCAGACTGGGATCCCTCTGCCACTTAAACAGCCTTCACATGAGGGCAATCTTTTCACAGGCCTCTCAATTCTGAAAAAAAAAGTTCCTATGATGACTGGACACCCACAGTACCTGTGGTACCTGTGTGAGTGTGGAAAAGGTGTTGTCCACACAGCTGGTACTCCTCACTAAGCCCCTCTATTGCTGGTTGCTCTGAAGGCCTTCTGTCCCATGGTGGCCCATGCTCCCATCTTATACACAGGCCCCCTTGGGTTCCTGATGAGACATCAGGAGACATCCGCATCTTCCCCTGTGCCTGGGAGGTTGGCTTGTGTGCCCAGAAACTTTAGACCAGCTCTGGTTTGGTTAAACCATAGAACTCTGCTGGTTGATGGCTGAACCACTCCTTTCTGATCACATCATGTCCTTCTGTGGGTATTCTCCCTCAGCCTTTTCCTTGTAGGTACCTCTTCTCTTACTATTGCTAATAATTCTTATATTGAACCTCCCTTGTCTAATCTACTGGTTGGCTTCTTTCTCCTGATTGCACCCACTGCTAACAGTCAAATAGTCTGGACTTAAAGCTTACTTCTGTAATTTACCAGCTCCATGACCTGGAACAAATTGTTTAAGCTCAGATTTCTATACTGTAAAATGCAGACTGTTCTCTTTTATAGGGTTTTGTAGAATATTTTAAGCTTTTAGCAGAATGCTGGCAGAGGGCTAGCAATCATTGCTAGATATAGCCACTTAAGGACACAGAAACACTGAAAGAAAAGGAAAAGGTCAAATAAGGAAAACAAGCCATAAAAATACCAGATAGAACAAAAGACAAAAAGAAATGTCAACATACATACATCAAACAAAACGCAAAAGATATCAGTAGTCAATGTTCTCTAATTTTTTGAAAATAACTTTTTATACAGTACAACTTAGAAAAATTTCCAGATATATTATCTCACTTAATCTTTAAACTAAACCAACATAGTATGTGTTGTCATTGGTGATGGTATTGTTTCCATTTTCAAATGTCTAAGATGAGGCTCAGAGGCATGGTCAATATCACACTGCTGGCTTGTAAATGGATCTGCCCCCAGAGACTATAGCTTTTCCGGCACTGCCCTCTTGTGGTCCAGTACATACCAATACCTGATCCTTCAGGTACCACACCACCTGTTGGCCCTGCTGGGGGGCTTGCTGGGGGTTCAGCTCTGTCATTGCTGCTGTTTCCACTTACAGCAATTCTAAAGAAGACTACACAACACTGAAGGGTGTCCCACATGATTCAAAGAGGAAATATTTCTAATATTATCTATCCCATCTTGTAAATTTTTATTTTTTGTTCTGCTTTACATTGTACTTAAAATTAGTATGGTAATACGTGTATAGAATTTATTAATAAATCAACACTCGTGTTGTTTACTGATAGAGTTTTGATGAATGTTGCTCTAGAGCCACACTTCTCCAAATTATCTGAGTAATATTTTAACTTAATAATGAAAGAATGCATTTAATTTTGTTCAAGAAAAACACATAATGCCCTCTTGCATTAGAGAAAAAAAAAAGTCCCACAAATTTATTTTCTTAGTAACACATCAAAGCGGAAATACTTGTGTAGTAAAATGCCCAAAATTTAATAACCTTGAATAGTATCTCAAATATATACTGATACTGTAAAATATGATAAATAACATTAATGAGTCTTCCCATCCTTTAGACAATATACATCAAAGCAGAGATTAACCAGAAATTCTACATGTGCCTTAGTGTCCAGGTTAAAGGTCATGTCCTCCCAGGTCGGATAATCTGTCTGTGACTTCTTGGCTTTCTCTGATTAGGCATGCCATTTTCTTAAATGCAGATTGCATACTAAGAACAAAAATAATATAAATGTCATTAATATTACAATGATATTTGTACAATTTACAATATTTGCAAAGAAAAGTATTACTTTCAAATTTAAAAAATAGACTACCTTTTGACATAGCATGGAATCTCTAATATTCTCTGGAAGCTTTCAAATATTTCAAATATTTTAACAACCATAACAATTTTCAAATAAAATCAAACATTGGAGCCATTATATCAATAAATAAATAAATAAAATTTAAAAGTTTCAGTTAAAAAAGATAAGAGTTTATTTATTCATTTAAGTTTCTTTTTACATTCAAATTTGCATCAGTTAATCAATTAAAAGAAATTGGGCTATTTTGACAAACATGCAAAAAATTAATGGCTTGCAGAAGACAGTTACAGCCTCTTTCTTGGTTTTAGCATCCACTCCATTTCTGGGTTTTTTTCTGGTGGGACAAGATTGGTAAGATCATAATTACTGCTTTACAAATGGTAACCAGGACATCTGCTCGGAATTGTGCAGCCTCTGTACTGCTCAGCGCCAGGGGGTGCCAAGGAAGCCCACCCAACAGCTAGCACCAACAGTTGTTGGGGTTTGTTTGTTTCTTTGCTTTGTTTTCAACAGCTCCATTTTCAACTTTAGTCTATTTCTCTTTTTCTTTTTTTTTCGAGATTTTATTTATTTTAGAGAGAGTGCATGACCTGGTGGGGGGGCAGTGAAGAGGGACAGAGGATGAGCAAGAGAGAGACTCTTAAGCAGACACCACTCAGCTCAGAGCCCATCTCAGAGCTCCATCTCACAACTCTGAGACCATGATCTGAGCCGAAACAAAGAGTCCAAGGCTTAACTGACTGAACCACCTAGGTGCCCCTCAGCCTATTTTTCTATTAGATTAATCCCAACATTTGAAAAAAAGAGTCACAGAGGTTTTGGAGACTGTCAGTAGCAATATCAATGACTGAATAGATCTTTCACTGCAAAGTGTAAGTCAAAAGAATACTAAGTGTAGTATGTCAGATGATGTACATAAAAATTGTTGAGGAGAGAATCTACTGTATGAAAGGGTATGAAGTGATGCACTATAGTATGATAGAATACTCTGCAATGCTATTCTTAACATGTTAAGAATACTTGGTCCTTAGTTCTTAGTCTTTGAAGGAAATTCCCAGTGGCAACCAGCAGGAATGGTGGCAGCGGGGGCAGCCAGGTTTTGCTCACCCAGCCAGTTACCCCCAGCACTGATGACCTACTCCATTCTGCCTAGAGGACTCTTAGAACTGACCCCATCACACTCTCCCTGTCCATGTGTCTCAGTGGGACTATTCCTCCCTTCCTCACAAGTTACACACTCCCTAATGGGACTCTATAAGCTCCACAGTCCTACATGGGAATTCTGTCTTCTTCCCATCCACACACATTACTCTCACTGGACCTAAGAGTGGGTCAGATGTCCCTGACACCACTCCTTGCTGTCCCCTATTGCAGATTCCCTCTTGTCACTTAGCACTTGGCCCACAGTTACCCTATCCCCCACTATTTCTGTTGTGATCCTCAGTGATTTTAATATTCACAAATATGATCCCCTTAATGACTTGCTTCATAATCCCTTGACCTCTACACCTCTAATTGGTTTGTCCTTCACCCTACTTATATCCATTCCTATGTCCTATCAATGTAGGCCTCATCCTTATTAACAACAGCAACCTCTCCATAATATATATATCACATTCAAGAAACCCACCCTCTCAACCTCACCTGCTGTGTTTCCAGCAATCCCCGATCCTCTAGGATCTCAACTATGAGAGGTTTTGACCCTACCAGGAGCAACAATGCATTGGTACTCTACCACATTGAATGAGCATCATTGCTTCCCATCTTCATTTCTGTCCTTGCCCATGAGTCATTGACATCATCATCCACTGGCTTAACCCACATCTCTCTTGCTCTTCTCTCAATCATTAAATTCTACTAGCAAAACCACAACACTGGCTCCAACTGACTCTCAGCTACCACAAACCACAGAGAGATTGATTGAAAACACATAGCCAAACTGAACTGATTTCACTTCAGTTTCATGAAATTGATCATGAGCGTACCTGACAACCTTACTGCAGGTCTCAAGTCTGTCCACTCATCCCTGCCCTGGACAACTCAGCCCACATCCCAGCTCTCCTCAAACTCCTGGCACTCCTTTCCTGTCCTCCTTTTCAACAGATGAACATTCTTTCTGTTTCATTGAGAAAAAAAAAAGCAATCAGAAGAGAATACCCACATGCTCTTTTCTGCTAATCTACCTGTATTTGTACCTGCATGGTACTTTTGTTTTCCCTCCTGCTACCATGGAACAACTTCCCACTGCTCCAGTCTGGGGCCTGTCCCTCCACGGATGCCCAGGATCCCACCCCTCTCAACTACCCAAGAGTATCCTACAGGCAACCATCTCCTCTCCTATACTGGATCATTTCTATCAGCATGTAAAAATATCGCATAAATACATATGTATATAAAATATCTATCTCTGTCTTTCTCTGTCTTTTCCTTAATCTCACTTCTGCTTCAAGTCAACACTCAGTTTCCTGTTTTGTGTACCATAAAACTTCTCAGAATTCTTGTTTCCAATTCTTCTTTCAACCTAGCCACCCAGCTTGCATCCCTACCACTTCCCCTAAATGCCCTTGTCCAAGTTCTGCTGGTCTCCCTGCTGCCAGCTACGATGGGTGGGGCTGGCACCAGAAACAGTATCTGGCTGGAGTGGGCACTAACTCTTTCTGAAGTGCTTCCTCTGCCTGACTCTGTGAACTCTACTCTCTCCTGATTCCCACCCTTCTCACTGACCACTCCACCTCAATTTCCCTTGAAGGTCACTTGTCCTGTCCCTGATTTCTAAGTATTGGAGCTTCCCAGGGCTCAGTCATTAAAGATCTCCTCTTCACTCTCCAGGTGTTACCACCCTGTCTCAACTATAAGATGATGATCCCCAAATTACTCTTTCCAGGCTAATGTATCTAAGTGTGCCTCTCCCCTCAAAACAAATAAACCCACAGAATCCATTTCTCCTAAAGTCTTCCTCACCTCTTAAAAAGTAACTCCATCCTAAAACAAAACAAAACAAAATAAAACAAAACAAAATAACTCTATCCTTCCAATTGAACAGATTAAACAATCTCCAACTCTTCTCTTTCATATTTGCCCATATCTATTTAGCAGTGAATCCTATTGGTTTGGTCCTCAAAATATATCCAGAATATGAAAACTTTCCATTAGTTCTAGCACAAATACTCTGCCCATGCCACTATTAGCTCTTGCCTTGATTAGTGAGGCCTCCTACTCGAGCACCCTGATCTGCCCTTAGTCTCTATAGTTTATTCTTAACAGAACAGATAAAATTATGCTTTTAAAGCAAAAATCAGGTAATGGTACACCTCCACTCCAAATCTTCTAATGCATGCCCATTCCACTTATTATAAAAGCCAAAATCCAGTGAGCTCATCATAAACTGAATGTAAGTTGTTTCTATAATCCTACTTATATCCAGGCACCCACCCACCACCCATCTAGCACCTAGCATCCAGTGTCTACTCATGGCTCCTGCTGCTTAAAATGTTATTACTCTAGATATTCATGTGACTCACTTCTTCACTTCCTGGAAAGGAAGACTTTATTACAAAGGCATTCCCTGACCATCCTGTATAAACCTGCAGGCCTCTCCTAGCATTCTACATGCCCCAAACTTCCCTTTATTTCTCCTCTGTACCACTTGGTGACATCCAATATATTATATAATTAACCAGTGTACTGCTATTGTCTGCTTCTGTCTCCAGACTCTGGGCTCCATGATAGCAGAGACTATTTTCTTTCTGTTTACACCGATATCCTCAACAACTAGACTAATGTCTACCACACAGTATAGGTGGTTAATAAATATTCATTTAATGCATTACTAAAATTCAATTTCTAAAAAGTTGAATTTACTTTTATCTATGTCGAGTCAAAAGCTTTCATTTCATTAAGAATATACTTATATTGATGAACTCTGTGTAATATATGGAAGCATTGAATCACTATATTCTATACTTGAAACTAATTTAACACTGTCTGTTAACTACACTGGAATTGAAATTTGAAAAAGAAAACTTTAATTTCATTGTTTGTACATGCTTTTCTGTTTTAAATATAGTGACATTGCAATACTGTAAGTGTTGAGCTTTTTCAGTTTCTTGAACTAATCTGGAAAATTTGGCAACTGATACAACTATAATATATTCATAAGAACTTTGCCAACCATAATATTTATAAACAAACAAAATGATCATTTCTTATTGCATTTGAAATATTTATGCAAAGGTATTGTCTCTGTATTGGCAATGATCTGTGATATAAAAAAATAAATGCCATTTCTTCTCATTTCATAGAAATACTATTGGAAATTTGGCAAGTTAAAATAAACTTTTGGGACTTCATCAAAATCAAAAGCTTCTGCACAGCAAAGGAAACAGTCAAGAAAACAAAGAGGCAACCCACGGAATGAGAGAAGATATTTGCAAATGACAGTACAGACAAAAGATTGATATCCAGGATCTATAAAGAACTCCTCAAACTCAACACACACAAAACAGATAATTATATCCAAAAATGGACAGAAGATATGAACAGACACTTCTCCAATGAAGACATACAAATGGCTATCAGACACATGAAAAAATGTTCATCATCACTAGCTATCAAGGAGATTCAAATTAAAACCACATTGAGATACCACTTTACACCAGTTAGAATGGCCAAAATTAGCAAGACAGGAAACAACATGTGTTGGAGGGGATGTGGAGAAAGGGGAACCCTCTTCCACTGTTGGTGGGAATGCAAGTTGGTGCAGCCTCTTTGGAGAACAGTGTGGTGATTCCTCAAGAAATTAAAAATAGAGCTTCCCTATGATCCTGCAATTGCACTACTGGGCATTTACCCCAAAGATACAGAAGTATTGAAAAGAAGGGCCATCTGTACCCCAATGTTTATAGCAGCAATGGCC
>NW_022633016.1:0-7756 GCF_010015895.1 Lontra canadensis
GCTTCAATTTTCTGATTCAGCTTCAGGAGAATAGGTGTTATTTCTTCTTTGAAAGTTTGGTAGAACTCTTCAGGGAATCCATCAGGTCCTGGGCTCTTGTTTTTGGGAGATTTTTGATCACTGCTTCAATCTCGTTACGAGATATCAGTCTATTCAGGTTATCAATTTCTTCCTGGTTCAATTGTGGGAGTTTATAGTTTTCCAGGAGTGCATCCATTCATCTAGGTTGCTTAGCTTATTGGCATATAACTGTTGATAATAACTTATGATGATTATTTCTACTTCCTTGGTGTTAGTTGTGATCTCTCCTGTTTCATTCATAATTTTATTAATTTGGGCTTTCTCTCCTTTCTTTTGGATTAGTGTGGCCAATGGTTTATCGATCTTATTGATTCTTTCAAAAAACCAGCTTTGAGTTTCATTGATACGTTCTACTGTATCTCTGGTTTCTACCTCATTGATCTCTGCTCTAATCTTGATGATTTCCCTTCTTATGTGTGGAGTTGGTTTGATTTGTTTTTGATTCTCCAGTTCTCTAAGTTGTAGAGACAGGTGGTGTGTTCTGGAATTTTCAATATTTTTGAGGGAGGCTTGGATGGCTATGTATTTCCCCCTTAGGACCAACTTTGATGTAACCCATTGGTTTTGGACTGTAGTGTCTTCATTCTCATTGGTTTCCATGAATTGTTTCAGTTCTTCTTTGATCTCCTGGTTAATCCAAGCATTCGTAAGCAAGGTGGTCTTTAGCTTCCAGGTGTTTGGGTTCCTTTTAAATTTTTCATTGTGTGAGCTCCAGTTTCAAAGCATTTTGATCTGAGAATGTGCAGGGAAAAATCTCAGTCTTTTGGTATCGGTTGAGTCCTGATTTGTGACCCAGTAAGTAGTCTATTCTGGAGAAGGTTCCATGTGCACTTGAGAAGAATGAGTATTCTGTTGTTTTAGGGTGGCATGTTCGGTATATATCTATGAGGTCCATCTAGTCCAATGTGTCATTCAATGCTCTTGTTTCTTTATTGATTTTCTGCTTCGATGATCTATTTCTGAGAGAGGCGTGTTAAGATCTCCTACTATTAATGTATTCATATCACTATGAATCTTTATCTTGATTAACAGTTTTCTTAGTAATTGGCTGCTCCCATACTTGGGGCATAGATACTTACAATTGTTAGATCAGCTTGGTGGATAGTCCCTTTAAGAATTATGTAGTGTCCTTCTGTATCTCTGACTCCAGTCTTTAGTTTAAAATCTAATTTATCTGATATGAGAATCGCTGCCCCAGCCTTCACTGGAGGTCCATTGGCATGAAAGATGCTTCTCCATCTCTTCACTTCCAGTCTGGCTGTGTCTTTAGGTTCCAAATGGGTCTCTTGTGGACAACATATGTATGGGTCCTGTTGTTTTATCCAATCTGCAACCCTGTGCCATTTTATGGCCACATTTAGGCCATTCACATTGAGAGTGATTATTGATAGATATGTTTTAATTGACATTGTGTTACCTTTGAAGTCTTTCTTTCTGTAGATTGTCTCTATATTTCTGTCCAATACTATTCTTAGGCTTTTTCCTCTTTTATAGAACCCCCTTTAATATTTCCTGCAGTGTCGGCTTGGTGGTTGCATAGTCTTTTAAGCCTTGCCGGTCTTGGAAACTCTTTATCTCTCCATCCATCTTGAATGTCAGTCTTGCTGGATAAAGTATTCTTGACTGCATGTTCTTCTCATTTAGTGCCATGAATATATCTTGCCAGCCCTTCTCTGTGGATGGGTCTGACATTATTCTGATGGGCTTTCCTCTGTAAGTAAGGAGCCTCTTTGTCCTAGTGGTTTTCAAGAGAGTATATCTACAATTATGATTCCTCAATTTGACTATCAGGTGCCTTGATGTTTTTCTGGAATCTATAATCGTGGGTGGAGACCGTTCAGCCTCTAGTACATGAACATTTCTTCCATTCACGAGATTGGGAAAATTTTCATGAAGAACTTGTTCCACTATATCTCCTAGACTTATTTCTTTCTCCTTCCCTTCAGGGATTCCAATAATTTTGACATTGGAACGTTTCATGGCATCATTTATTTCCCTGATTCTGTTTTCGTGGCTTCTAAGCTGTTCGTTCCAGGCTTCTTCCTGATCCTTTCTCTCTATCTGTTTGTCCTCCAGATCACTAATTGTATCTTCTGTCTCAGTTACCCTAGCTTTGAGAGAATTTAGATTATATTGGAATTTATTGAGAGCATTGTGAACCTCATCCCTGGTAGCTTTCAGGTCTGCCCTAACATTGTGAATATCACCTCTGGTCGCTTTCAATTTGGCCCTAATCATTCCATTTGGTCATCCATGGCTTTCTCCAACCCTGCTATTGCCTGGATAATTGTTAGCCTGTATTCTCCTTCCGACATATTGTCTATGTTGATAGCCATTAGCTCTGTTGCCGAAGGCCCATCCTCTGTATTTTTCTTCTGTTGGGCATTCCTCCTCCTAGACATTTCAGTGAGAGACGACTGAACAGATGTAGTTGGATGTATGGACAGTGGTGCAGTCAAGGTGCACCCTGAAGCACTTCTGAGCAATCAGATTTCCCCACCCAAATGAGAGAAAAAAGAAAAGAAAAATAAAAAAGAGAGAGAGAGACAGGTAACAAAGGGAAGATAAAAGAGAAGGTTCAGCCCAAATGGGACCCAAGGTAAGATTTATGAAGTATACAAACAAAAAGACTGATAAAATATATGACAAGAGGAGACAAGATAGCGGGGAAGTAGGAGGAGGGGCCCTTTCAACCTGTACCCTGAAGTGAGCTGATTACCTTCCAAAGAACTTCGATCATCCACGAAATCAGCTTGGGATCAGAATTATACACGTCTGGATCTCTACAGGAGCAGAAGACACCAGGGGGCAGGTAAAGTGGAGTGGGAATGTTGGACTGATATTGAAAGATAAGCAAAAGGGGGAGGGAGCCACCAGAGGCGACCCATTGGAAAGTAATATCCCAATAGGAGAGTGCCCTGTGTCTGGGGACCAGCATTAACTTGGAGTCTGGTAGAAAGCACTGGAAAAGAGCAAAGGATCATGGGGGGGGTGGGAATTGTGGGAATTAGGGCAGCTAGGGACAGGGGCTTAAGTCCCTAGACCCAGGACAGCCACCCCTGGCACAGAGCCAGAGAGAATGTGGTGGAGAAACCAGGTCTGGTCCCTAAGCCACCAGTGCACCTGAGAACGCGTGTTGTCTGGCTCCTGTGAGTGGCTGGGAGCCTCGCCAGCTGGCAGAAGCACAGCCTTTTTGCATTCCTCTGACTTGCTATCAGAGTCCTAGTCGCACCCCGCGCCCTCCCCTGAGAGAGGTGCGCACAGGCGCCAGCCCAGTCTCTCGACCCATAAAGACCAGGCACTCCCAGTCCGGGCCAGCGGGAAAATCTCAGTGTGCGATCGCTGCTTGGAACCTCTCTGGGAGCTGCCCGGACAGCAGCCGCTGCCATTGTTTTGGGTACAAGCAAAAAGTCCTGCATCTCCAGGGACTGTGACTCGGAACCTGCTCTGCCAGTGGCCAAGGGGGAATTTATATGGCTCTGCAACACCCACAGAAGAGCAGACTGAGGCTTCTCTCTGAGAGGGAGGTCAGGGTGCAGTTTGCTTTCCTCTAAACCTACAAAAACCATCAAAAGCGGTCAAGGCGAGAGAGAGAAAAAAAGAAAAGTGAACAAACATAAAAACCTCCAGAAAATAAAAGCTTGAAAAAAACAGTTTCCTCAGAGCCCACCCCTTGTGGGGCGCAGGAGGACTTAGCTCTTTTGGAGGTCATGGCATGATTGGAGTTGAGGATCAAACCAGGCCCTGACTTGTGTCTCCTTCAAAGTCCAGATACCTTGACAAGGTTAAGGACGGGAAAGTTGAGTAACACTGAGAAAAGGGTCTGTGCTATGTGTCGTGCGCTCGCCTATGTGACTTCCCACACACTCCCCCTACAGAAGGGAACAATGTGGTCAGGGTCATGAATTCTTAGTTCGTCCTTGTTGTTCTGTACCTCCCATAACCCACTCCCTGGTTGATAGTCTTGCTAATGGCTTTAGCAGAAACTACCTGACATCACAAGGTTTGTTTGTAGTTAATGTAAACTTGTTACAGAAACTTGCAGTCATCTGACTAGGTACTGATGTATTACTCCTCCTATTGTGGTCTGCCTTATAAAGATGTGGAATAAATTTGGCACAGTTGGACATCCTCCTCAGTGTCTCTCCTACCCCCATCTTTTTGTCTCTTAATTTCTTTTCACCATCCTCTTAACCCTCACGTTTTCCTAGTCGATTTGTTGCGCTGGCCATGGTATAATTCAGAGAACATCATTGACTGAAAACCCACGTGGCAGACCCCTCCCCCAGAAAACCAACCAGGAAAGAAAAAAAAAAAAAAAAGACTAAAAGAGAACAATCACAACTACTTCATAGGACAACTTTTATTTTTAATTTGTTCCCACTATTCTGGCTCATTTTTTTTTGTTTACATAGATAATTTTTTAACCTATTTACCATCACAGTGAGATGTCCAGTATATCAGATTCCATAATAACCTTCTAACGTGAACTTTTTGATACATACACCTCTGTTTTTCCTTTGTATTTCTATTTTTTTAATTTATTTTTTTAAATTTTAGTTTAGTTTATTCCTTTTTTACTTTTATTTTCTAATATTCATATAGAGTTAAACTTCAACGTAATCCCCTTTCCCCAATAAATGCTACCCCTATAGGTAAACCAATTTTTAATCCTCCTTTATCTTAGGAAAGATGAGACCTTTAACAAAGATATCAGATACATCCAGGAAGAATCAAAACAACCTTCCTCACCCTCACTGAGAATTTATAACCACTCTCCCATATTTTTCTTCCACCAATGTTTCTGTGTTTTTGTGTTTGTTCTGATAGTATATAAATCTTAAACTTGGGGTTCTTTTTGATGAGGTTCTTCCTTTATTTGCCTATATATATATATTTTTTTTTTCTTGTCATATACTTTTATCAGTCTTTTGTTTCTCTGTTTTTGTTTGTATACTTCATATATCTTACCTTGGGTCCCGTTTGGGCTAAACCTACTCTTTAATCTTCCATTTCTTTCCTGTCTCTCTCTCTCTCTTTTTTTCTTTTTCTTTTCTTATTTCTCTCATTTGGGTGGGGAATCCTGATTGTTCAGAGGCATTCCAGGGTACACCTTGACTGCACCATGGTCGATAAATCCATCTACATCCGTTCAGCCATCTCTTGCCAAAATGAATAGGAGGAGAAATGCCCAACAGAAGAAAAATACAGAGGATGGGCCTTCGGCAACAGAGCTAATGACTATCAACATAGACAATATGTCGGAAGGAGAATTCAGGCTAACATTTATCCAGGCAATAGCTAGGTTGGAGAAAGCGATGGATAACCAAATGGAATTGATTAGGGGCAAAATAAAAGCAACCAGAGTGGATGTTCACAATGTTAGGGCAGACCTGAAAGCTACCAGGGATGAGGTTCACAATGATCTCAATGAGTTCCAATCTAATCTAAATTCTCTCAAAGCTAGGGTAACTGAGACAGAAGATACAATTAGTGATCTGGAGAACTAACAGATAGAGAGAAAGGATCAGGAGGAAGCCTGGAACGAACAGCTTAGAAGCCACGAAAACAGAATCAGGGAAATAAATGATGCCATGAAATGTTCCAATGCCAGAATTATTGGAATCCCTGAAGGAGAGGAGAAAGAAAGAAGTCTAGGAGATATAGTGGAACAAGTTCTTCATGAAAATTTTCCCATCTCGTGAATGAAACCAGTGTTCAAGTACTAGAGGCTGAACGGTCTCCACCCACGATTATAGATTCCAGAAAAACATCAAGGCACCTGATAGTCAAATTGAGGAATCATAATTGTAGATATACTCTCTTGAAAGCCGCTAGGACAAAGAGGCTTCTTACTTACAGAGGAAAGCCCATCAGAATAATGTCAGACCCATCCACAGAGACCTGGCAAGCCAGAAAGGGCTGGCAAGATATATTCAGGGCACTAAATGAGAAGAACATGCAGCCAAGAATACTTTATCCAGCAAGACTGACATTCAAGATGGATGGAGAGATAAAGAGTTTCCAAGACCAGCAAGGCATAAAAGACTATGCAACCACCTAGCCAACACTGCAGGAAATATTAAGGGGGGTTGTATAAAAGAGGAAATATCCTAATAATAAAATTGAACAGAAATATAGACACAATGTACAGAAAGAAAGACTTCAAATGTAACACAATGTCAATAAAAAGGTATATATCAATAATCACTCTCAATGTGAATGTCCTAAATGCACCCATAAAATGGCACAGGGTTGCAGATTGGATAAAATGACAGGACCCATCCATATATTGTCTACAAGAGACCCATTTCGAACCTAAAGATACAACCAGACTGAAAGTGAAAGGATGGAGAAGCACCTTTCATGCCAATGGGCCTCAAAAGAAAACCAGGGTAGCCATTCTCATATCAGACAAATTAGATTTTAAAGTGAAGACTGTAGTCAGAGATACAGAAGGACACTACATAATTCTTAAAGGGACTATCCACCAAGATGATCTAAAATTTGTAAATATCTATGCCCCCAATATGGGAGCAGCCAAATACATAAGAAAACTGTTAATCAAGATAAAGAGTCATATTGATATGAATACATTAATAGTTGGAGATCTTAACATGCCTCTCTCAGAAATAGAGAGATCATCGAAGCAGAAAATCAATAAAGAAACAAGAGCATTGAATGACACATTGGACCAGGTGGACCTCATAGATATATACAGAACATTCCACCCTAAAACAACAGAATACTCATTTTCTCAAGTACACATGGAACCTTCTCAAGAATAGACCACATACTGGGTCACAAATAAGGATTCAACAGATACCAAAAGACTGAGATTATTCCTTGCACATTCTCAGATTAAAATGCTTTGAAACTGGAGCTCAATCACAAGGAAAAGTACGGAAGGACCTCAAACACCTGGAAGCTAATGACCACCTTGCTTAAAAATGCTTGTATCAACCAGGGGATCAAAATAGAACTGAAACAATTCATGGAAACAAACGAGAATGAAGACCCTTCAGTCAAAACCTACAGGAAACCGCAAAGGCGGTCCTAAGGGGGAAATACATAGCCATCCAAGCCTCCCTCAAAAATATTGAAAATTCCAGAACACACCACCTTTCTCTGCACCTTAGAGAACTGGAGAATCAACAACAAATCAAACCAAATCCACACATAAGAAAGAAATCATCAAGATTAGAGCTGAGATCAATGAGGTAGAAACCAGAGATAAAGTAGAACGTATCAATGAAACTAGAAGCTGTTTTTTTGAAAGAACCAATAAGATCAATAAACCATTGGCCACACCTATCCAAAAGAAAAGAGAGAAAGCCCAAATTAATAAAATTATGAATGAAACAGGAGAGATCACAACTAACACCAAGGAAATAGAAACAATCATCAGAAATTATTATCAACACTTATACGCCAATAAGATAAGCAACCTAGATGAAATGGATGCATTCCTGGAAAACTATAAACTCCCACAATTGAACCAGGAAGAAATTGATAACCTAAATAGACCGATATCTAGTAACAAGATTGAAGCAGTGATCATAAACCTCCCAAAAAACAAGAGCCCAGGACCTGATGGATTCCCTGGCAAATTCTACCAAACTTTCAAGGAAGAAATAACACCTATTCTCCTGAAGCTGAATCAGAAAATTGAAGC
>NW_022633017.1:0-7756 GCF_010015895.1 Lontra canadensis
CTCAAAATGTTGAAAATAGAACTACCCTATGACCCAGCAATTGCACTACTGGGTATTTACCCTAAAGATACAAACGTAGTAATCCGAAGGGGCACGTGCACTCGAATGTTTATAGCAGTAATGTCTACAATAGCCAAACTATGGAAAGAACCTAGATGTCCATCAACAGATGAATGGATAAAGAAGAGGTGGTATATATACACAATGGAATACTATGCAGCCATCAGAGAAATGAAATCTTGCCATTTGCGACGACGTGGATGGAACTAGAGGGTATCTTGCTTAGCGAAATAAGTCAGTCGGAGAAAGACAACTATCATATGATCTCCCTGATATGAGGGAGAGGAGATGCAACATGGGGGGTTAAGGGGGTAGGAGAAGAGTAAATGAAACAAGATGGGATTGGGAGGGAGACAAACCATAAGTGACTCTTAATCTCACAAAACAAACTGAGGGTTGATGGGGGGAGGGGGGTTGGGGGGGTGGGGTTATGGACATTGGGGACGGTATGTGCTATGGTGAGTGCTGTGAAGTGTGTAAACCTGGCGATTCACAGACCTGTACCCCTGGGGATAAAAATATATTATATGTTTATAAAAAATAAAATTTGAAAAAAAAAAGGAACTATAAACCAGTATCTCCATAAACATACTTACAAATGTTATTTTCAAAATATATGGCAAATTAAAACAAACAGTATATAAAAAAGATAATTTATTATGACCATGTGGGGTTTAATCCAGAAATGAAAGGCTGTTTTTTTCAAGAATTATTAAAAGTTATGAGCTTGTATCCTACTTATGAAACTGACGAGTTTGCCTGCTACATTTTCATGAGTGCTGACACAAGACACAAGACTCTTCCAGCAGAGGCAAAAGATTTTAATACTGCAGAGAAAGTACCAAAACTTCATGTTCGCAGCAGTGTTCTTTGGTTTCCAAGTCCTGAAGGAATGTTTCAGAGAGCGCCTTGGGCATGAAGTCATTTTGCATCACCTCTGAGGAACCCTGAACTTAGGGAATCCTAATCTTTAATAATTGGCTTTAAGTAAGCATGCCCAAATATTGTCCTGGAGAAAAACATTGCCAGTAAACAAAACTGAGTTTTGCTCCAGTGAGAGGCACTTTCTCTATCTTCCAAAACTATTTACTGCACAAACACCCTTGAAAAGATAGCCCAGAACAATAGTACACTTAGAGCTCCTGCTCCCCAAATGTGCTGAAATATGAGAAGCTGATGGAGAATTCTCTCCCAGCAGTTTTCACACTCAAAAATCATTGACTGGTTTGCCTTTGTTTAGGCAAAAATTTCATAGGTACAATACCAAAAACACAATCCATAAAAAAAACCTTAAATAGGACTTAATCATAATTAAGAATACCTGCTCTTTGAAAGACACTGTTAAAAGAACAAAAAGCACAAGCCCCTGGAAGGAAATATTTACAAATCATTATCTTATTTCAAAATAAGAAAACAAATTAACCAATGAAATGTGGCCAAAAGATCTGAACAGACCCTTCACCAAATAAGATACGCACATAGCAAATAGTACTCTAAAGGATGTGCAGTATTGGGGCGCCTGAGTGGCTCAGTTGGTTAAGTTTCTGCTTTCGGCTCAGGTCGTGATCTCAGGGTCCTAGGGTAAAGCCCCGCATCAGGCTCCCTGCTCAGTGGGGAGTCTGCTTCTCCCTCTCCCTCTGCCACTCCATCCCATTTGTGCTCTTGCTCTTTCAAATTAATAAATAAAATCATTAAAAAAAAAAAAGGTATTCAATATCATTAGTCATTAGGAAATACAACTAGAAACCATAATGAGGTACATTGCACACCAAGTAGGAAGCCTACAGTTTGAAAGATTGAGCATACCAGGCACCAGGGAAGATAAGGAGCAACTCCTGGTTGGAATGTGAAATGGCACAAAGGCTTTAGAAAACACTTCGGCGGTTTCTTAAAAAGTGGAGCACAGGGAGGAGTCAAGATGGCAGAGAAGTAGCAGCTGAGACTACTTCAGGTAGCGGGAGATCAGCTAGATAGCTTATCTAAAGATTGCAAACACCTACAAATCCAACGGGAGATCGAAGAGAAGAAGAACAGCAATTCTAGAAACAGAAAATCAACCACTTTCTGAAAGGTAGGACTGGCGGAGAAGTGAATCCAAAGCAACGAGAAGATAGACCGCAGGGGGAGGGGCCAGCTCCCGGCAAGCGGCGGAGCAACGGAGCACAAAATCAGGACTTTAAAAGTCTGTTCCGCTGAGGGACATCGCTCCAGAGGCTTAACTGGGGTGAAGCCCACGCGGGGACAGTGTGGCCTCAGGTCCCGCAGGGTCACAGACGGATCGGGGGTGTCTGAGTGTCCCAGAGCTTACAGGTATTAGAACGAGGAAGCCGGCTACAGAGACAGAGCCGAGGAGTGAGCTCTAAGCTCGGGGTTACCTTGAACCGGTCTCAGGCTCGGTCAGCTCGGAGCGCGGCCAGAGGCCAGGGTGACGGGAGCAATTGGGCGCTGTTCTCTGAGGGCGCACTGAGGAGTGGGGCCCCAGACTCTCGGCTCCTCCGGGCCGGAGACTGGGAGGCCGCCATCTTCGTTCCCGTCCTCCGGAACTCTACAGAAAGCGCTCAGGGAACAAAAGCTTCCGAAAGCAAACCCGAGCAGATTACTCAGCCCGGCCCCTGGTAAGGGCGGTGCAACTCCGCCTGGGGCAAAGACACTTGAGAATCACTACAACAGGCCCCTCCCCCAGAAGATCAACAAGAAACCCAGCCAGGATCAAGTTCATTTACGAGAAGTGCAGTTTAAATACCAAGGAGAGCCGCGGAATTCCAGAGGAGGAGAAAGCAAAGCACAGAACTCATGGCTTTCTCCCCATGATTCTTTAGCCTTGCAGTTAATTTAATTTATTTTTCTTTTTCAATTTTTTTCTCTTCTTCTGCTAAATTTTTTTAACTTTTACCCTTTACTTTTTTAACGTTTTTTAACTAGTTTATCTAATATATATATATTTTTTCCTTTTTATATTTTTTCATTATTGGTTTTCTTTTTGTTATTTGTTTCTTTTTTCTTTTTTCTTTTTCTTTTTTTTTCTTTTCTTTTTTTCTTTCTGAATCTCTTTATATCCCCTTCCCCCCCCCTCACAATTTGGGACCTCTTCTGATTTGGCTAAAGCATATTTTCCTGGGGTTGTTGCCACACTTTTAGTATTTTACTTGTTCCTTCATATACTCTTATCTGGACAAAATGACAAGGAGGAAAAATTCACCACAAAAAAAAGAACAAGAGGCAGTACCAAAGGCTAGGGACCTAATCAATACAGACATTGGTAATATGTCAGATCTAGAGTTCAGAATGACGATTCTCAAGGTTCTAGCCAGGCTCAAAAAAAGGCATGGAAGATATTAGAGAAACCCTCTCGGGAGATATAAAAGCCCTTTCTGGAGAAATAAAAGAACTAAAATCTAATCAAGTTGAAATCAAAAAAGCTATTAATGAGGTGCAATCAAAAATGGAGGCTCTCACTGCTAGAATAAATGAGGCAGAAGAAAGAATTAGCGATATAGAAGACCAAATGACAGAAAATAAAGAAGCTGAGCAAAAGAGGGACAAACAGCTACTGGACCATGAGGGCAGAATTCGAGAGATAAGTGACACCATAAGACGAAACAACATTAGAATAATTGGGATTCCAGAAGAAGAAGAAAGAGAGAGGGGAGCAGAAGGTATATTGGAGAGAATTATTGGACAGAATTTCCCCAATATGGAAAAGGGAACAAGCATCAAAATCCAGGAGGTTCCGAGAACCCCCCTCAAAATCAATAAGAATAGGTCCACACCCCGTCACCTAATAGTAAAATTTACAAGTCTTAGTGACAAAGAGAAAATCCTGAAAGCAGCCCGGGAAAAGAAGTCTGTAACATACAATGGTAAAAATATTAGATTGGCAGCAGACTTATCCACAGAGACCTGGCAGGCCAGAAAGAGCTGGCATGATATATTCAGAGTACTAAACGAGAAAAACATGCAGCCAAGAATACTATACCCAGCTAGGCTATCATTGAAAATAGAAGGAGAGATTAAAAGCTTCCAGGACAAACAAAAACTGAAAGAATTTGCAAACACCAAGCCAGCTCTACAGGAAATATTGAAAGGGGTCCTCTAAGCAAAGAGAGAGCCTAAAAGTAGTAGATCAGAAAGGAACAGAAACAATATACAATAACAGTCACCTTACAGGCAATACAATGGCACTAAATTCATATCTCTCAATAGTTACCCTGAATGTAAATGGGCTAAATGCCCCAATCAAAAGACACAGGGTATCAGAATGGATAAAAAAACAAAACCCATCTATATGTTGCCTACAAGAAACTCATTTTAAACCCGAAGACACTTTCAGATTTAAAGTGAGGGGGTGGAAAAGAATTTACCATGCTAATGGACATCAGAAGAAAGCAGGAGTGGCAATCCTTATATCAGATCACTTAGATTTTAAACCAAAGACTATAATAAGAGATGAAGATGGACACTATATCATACTCAAAGGATCTGTCCAACAAGAAGATCTAACAATTGTAAATATCTATGCCCCTAACGTGGGAGCAGCCAACTATATAAACCAATTAATAACAAAATCAAAGAAACACATCGACAATCATACAATAATAGTAGGGGACTTTAACACTCCCCTCACTGAAATGGACAGATCATCCAAGCAAAAGATCAACAAGGAAATAAAGGCCTTAAATGACACACTGGACCAGATGGACATCACAGATATATTCAGAACATTTCATCCCAAAGCAACAGAATACACATTCTTCTCTAGTGCACATGGAACATTCTCCAGAATAGATCACATCCTTGGTTCTAAATCAGGTCTTAACTGTTATCAAAAAATTGGGATCATTCCCTGCATATTTTCAGACCACAATGCTCTGAAGCTAGAACTCAATCGCAAGAGGAAATTTGGAAAGAACCCAAATATATGGCGACTAAACAGCATCCTTCTAAAGAATGAATGGGTCAACCAGGAAATTAAAGAAGAATTGAAAAAATTCATGGAAACAAATGATAATGAAAATACAACAGTTCAAAATCTGTGGGACACAACAAAGGCAGTCCTGAGAGGAAAATATATAGCGGTACAAGCCTTTCTCAAGAAACAAGAAAGGTCTCAGGTACACAACCTAACCCTACACCTAAAGGAGCTGGAGAAAGAACAAGAAAGAAACCCTAAACCCAGCAGGAGAAGAGAAATCATAAAGATCAGAGCAGAAATCAATGAAATAGAAACCAAAAAAACAATAGAACAAATCAACGAAACTAGGAGCTGGTTCTTTGAAAGAATTAATAAGATTGATAAACCCCTGGCCAGACTTATCAAAAAGAAAAGAGAAAGGACCCAAATCAATAAAATCATGAATGAAAGAGGAGAGATCACAACTAACACCAAAGAAATACAGACAATCATAAGAACATATTATGAGCAACTCTATGCCAACAAATTTGACAATCTGGAAGAAATGGATGCATTCCTAGAGACATATAAACTACCACAACTGAACCAGGAAGAAATAGAAAGCCTGAACAGACCCATAACCAGTAAGGAGATTGAAACAGTCATCAAAAATCTCCAAACAAACAAAAGCCCAGGGCCAGACGGCTTCCCGGGGGAATTCTACCAAACATTTAAGGAAGAACTAATTCCTATTCTCCTGAAACTGTTCCAAAAAATAGAAATGGAAGGAAAACTTCCAAACTCATTTTATGAGGCCAGCATCACCTTGATCCCCAAACCAGACAAGGATCCCATCAAAAAAGAGAACTACAGACCAATATCCTTGATGAACACAGATGCAAAAATTCTCACCAAAATACTAGCCAATAGGATTCAACAGTACATTAAAAGGATTATTCACCATGACCAAGTGGGATTTATTCCAGGGCTGCAAGCTTGGTTCAACATCCGCAAATCAATCAATGTGATACAACACATTAATAAAAGAAAGAACAAGAACCATATGATACTCTCCATAGATGCTGGAAAAGCATTTGACAAAGTACAGCATCCCTTCCTGATCAAAACTCTTCAAAGTGTAGGGATAGAGGGCACATACCTCAATATTATCAAAGCCATCTATGAAAAACCCATCAAAAATATCATTCTCAATGGAGAAAAACTGAAAGCATTTCCGCTAAGGTCAGGAACACGGCAGGGATGTCCGTTATCACCACTGCTATTCAACATAGTACTAGAAGTCCTAGCCTCAGCAATCAGACAACAAAAAGAAATTAAAGGCATCCAAATCGGCAAAGAAGTCAAACTATCACTCTTCGCAGATGATATGATACTATATGTGGAAAACCCAAAAGATTCCACTCCAAAACTGCTAGAACTGGTACAGGAATTCAGTAAAGTGTCAGGATATAAAATCAATGCACAGAAATCAGTTGCATTTCTCTACACCAACAACAAGACAGAAGAAAGAGAAATTAAGGAGTCAATCCCATTTACAATTGCACCCAAAACTATAAGATACCTAGGAATAAACCTAACCAAAGAGACTAAGAATCTATACACAGAAAACTATAAAGTACTCATGAAAGAATTTGAGGAAGACACAAAGAAATGGAAAAATGTTCCATGCTCCTGGATTGGAAGAATAAATATTGTGAAAATGTCTATGCTACCTAAAGCAATCTACACATTTAATGCAATTCCTATCAAAGTACCATCCATTTTTTTCAAAGAGATGGAACAAATAATCCTAAAATTTATATGGAACCAGAAAAGACCGCGAATAGCCAAAGGAATATTGAAAAAGAAAGCCAGAGTTGGTGGCATCACAATTCCGGACTTCAAGCTCTATTACAAAGCTGTCATCATCAAGACAGCATGGTACTGGCACAAAAACAGACACATAGATCAATGGAACAGAATAGAGAGCCCAGAAATAGACGCTCAACTCTATGGTCAACTAATCTTCGACAAAGCAGGAAAGAATGTCCAATGGAAAAAAGACAGCCTCTTCAATAAATGGTGTTGGGAAAATTGGACAGCCACATGCAGAAAAATTAAATTGGATCATTTCCTTTCACCACACACGAAAATAGACTCAAAATGGATGAAGGACCTCAATGTGAGAAAGGAATCCATCAAAATCCTTGAGGAGAACACAGGCAGCAACCTCTTTGACCTCAGCCGCAGCAACATCTTCCTAGGAACATCGCCAAAGGCAAGGGAAGCAAGGGCAAAAATGAACTATTGGGATTTTATCAAGATCAAAAGCTTTTGCACAGCAAAGGAAACAGTTAACAAAACCAAAAGACAACTGACAGAATGGGAGAAGATATTTGCAAATGACATATCAGATAAAGGGCTAGTGTCCAGAATCTATAAAGAACTTAGCAAACTCAACACCCAAAGAACAAATAATCCAATCAAGAAATGGGCAGAAGACATGAACAGACATTTCTGCAAAGAAGACATCCAGATGGCCAACAGACACATGAAAAAGTGCTCCATATCACTCGGCATCAGGGAAATACAAATCAAAACCACAATGAGATATCACCTCACACCAGTCAGAATGGCTAAAATTAACAAGTCAGGAAATGACAGATGCTGGCGAGGATGCGGAGAAAGGGGAACCCTCCTACACTGTTGGTGGGAATGCAAGCTGGTGCAACCACTCTGGAAAACAGCATGGAGGTTCCTCAAAATGTTGAAAATAGAACTACCCTATGACCCAGCAATTGCACT
>NW_022633018.1:0-7751 GCF_010015895.1 Lontra canadensis
TGTTTCAACACGGAAAGAAAAAAAGGCAGGCTTCAAGTCATAAAAAGCTCGTATGTTCTAAAATGTAGCAGGACGTTATCTGGTAGGTTTAGAGACCTGAAAATGTGAAACGACTAAGGATCACACATATGTTTATCACACACACAAGTCAATGTTCTCACTCTTAAAATGTCTTTTCAATTTATCTGGAGTACAATATAGAAACATGGATAGTAGGTGATTCTAATGCAGGTGGCACCTTTGAGAGTTTTTTTTTTTTTAATATAAAAACCTATGCAAGCAGATTTTTACCTTATAAAGACACTATGTTAAATGTGTTGAGGATGGGTTTTTGGATATTGGCATCTAGGAGGCAAGTTGGAAGGCTTATATTTTAAACTAAATGTGTTATTTGAGCGTTGAAATGTAATAATGCCAATGAATCTGAAGGTCCAGGAAATGGTTCCAGAGATATTTAGGAAAAAAAAAAAAAAGAGGAATGGTTGGATATTTGGTCATATGGGATCATTGAAAAAATATTTAAAAAATGATTTGGGTCTCCTTTCGCCTTCCTTTCTGCCCATTCCTGCACGTATTCACTCATACTTAAAATGCTTTTGAAGAAGTGAGTATTAACGGTATCCTGTCAGATAAAAAAATAATAATAAAAATGGACGTGCAAATAAATCCATGAATTATAATGCGTTCTGTATTGGATATAGTGTGCCATTAGAGAAATATGAGTGAAAAAAAGTACTTAATACTATAATCCTATCCATGTGGCCCTGAGAAGAAAACAATTTAAGCTCAGGTTTGTGTTCTGATTTGTTTTACTATTTTAAGCCAACACTGGTTTTTTGTTTTTAAAGATTTTATTTATTTGAGAGAGAGAGAGTGAGAGAGCTGCAGAAGGAAAAGGATGAGAAGGCTCCTGTGGGGTTAGGTCCCTGAGCCAAAAGCAGACACTTAACCGCTGAGCCACCCAGACACCCCCTTAAACCAACATTGTTAACCATCTTCCTTTCTAAGGCAATTACAAGGGAGTAAGTTCATGTTATTATATTCAAGGCCCTCAAAGCTTTCCAATAAGCACTTTAAAAATTATTTGACCCTTATTAGATTTGGTTTTTATTTTTATCATTCTTTGGGTTGTCATTTCAGTTTCTTGATAGTGTCCTTAGTTCATAAAATGTTTAATATTGATGAAGTAAATTTTTTAATTTATTTTTTATTTCCTTGCTTGTGCTTCTGGTGTCTTATTTAAAACATTATTGCTTAATCCAAAGTTGCAAGGATGTATACCTGTTATTTATTCTAAGAACTTTATAGTTTTATATCTTACTTTTAGGTCTTTGGTTTCTATTGAGTTAATGTTTGTGTATGGTTTGAGGTAGAGATTAAAGTCAACTTTTGCATGAAAATAATTACCACAACATGATTTGTTGAAAAAGCTATTATTTCCCCTTTGAATAATCTTGGCACTCTAGTTAAAAATCAATTGACCAGGGGTGCCTGGGTGGCTGTGGGTTAGGCCTCTGCCTTCAGCTCAGGTCATGATCTCAGGGTCCTGGGATCGAGCCCCACATTGGGTTCTCTGCTCAGCAGGGAGTCCGCTTCCTCCCTCTCTCTCTGCTTGCCTCTCTGCCTACTTGTAATCTCCATCTGTCAAATAAATAAATAAAATCTTTAAAAAAAAATCAATTGACCATAAATGTATGGGTCTATAATAGACTCAGTTCTATTCCTTTGAGCTATTTCTCAATTGCTATGCCTGTATCATACTTTCTTGATCACTGTAGCTTTATATGAAATTTGAAGTTGTAAAGTATGACTGTTTCAACTTTGTTCCTCTTTTTCAATATTGTTTAGGCTATTCAGGGCCACTTGCAATTCCATATGAATTTTAGGATTAGATTGCTTATTTATGCAAAAAGAACACTTGAAAATTTAATAAGGATTATATTGACTCTGTGGGTCAGGTTAGAAACTGTTACCATCTTAATTAACAATGGCAGGTCTCCTATCAAATAATATAAGTTTTTTTTTAATTTATTTAGGACATCTTTTTTTTTTTAAGTTTTGTTATTTTCTTGGATAGAATGTGGCACTTCCACAGTTAAATTTATATAAAATAACTCCTACAACTGAACAATAAAAATACAAACACTCCACAAAATATAGACAAAGGACTTAAAGAAGATATAAACATGGGTAAAAGCACATGGAAAAATGTTCAAGAATAGTAGTATTGGGGCACCTGGGTGGCTCAGTGGGTTAAAGCCTCTGCCGTGGGATCAAGTCATGATCCCAGGGTCCTGGGATTGAGCCCCACATCGGGCTCCCTGATCAGGAGGGAGCCTGCTTCCCCCTCTCTCTGTCTCTGCCTGCCTCTCTGCCCACTTGTGATCTCTGTCTGTCAGATAAATAAATAAAATCTTAAAAAAAATGAACAGTAGTATTTAGGAAAATGTAAGTCAAAACCAGTGACATATCACTTTACAACCACTAGGATGGTTACATATGTGTATATGTATGTGTATGTGTGTGTGTCTGCACATATATGGGTACATATATGTTAGTTACATATATCACAAAAAGTAAGACGTGCTATTGTACAGAATAACAAGTGATGATGTACAGAATTTGGAGTCCTCATACACTGCTGGTGGGAATGTAAAATGTGTAGCCATTTGGAAAAGTTTGGTATCTCATCAAGAAGGTAAATATAGAGTTACCATATAACCCAGAAATTCTACTTCTAGGAATTGAAAACATATGTTCACACAAAAATTTCAACACACATTTTCATAGACACATCATGCATGAGTCAGAGTAGAAAAAACATAAGTAACTTTCAAGTGATAAATGGATAAACAAAATGTGGTACAGATATATTTTATTCATTCTCATTTTATTGTGCTTTGCTTTGTTGCACTTTGCATAACTGCATTTCCTACAAGTTGAAGGTTTATGACATCCTGCATCAATCAAGCCTACTGGCGCCATTTTTCCAACAGCATTTGTTCATCTCTGTATTGCACTGTAGTAATTTTCACAATATTTCAAGTTTTTTCATCATTATATTTGTTATGGTGATCTGTGACCTTTGATGTTACTATTGTAATTGTTTTGGAACACCATGAACACTGCTCATATAAGACAGCAACTACAATCAGCAAATGCTATGTGTGTTCTGACTGCTCCACTGACCAGCTCTCCCCCCTTCTCTCTCCCTCTCTTTTGGCCTCTCTTTTCCTTGGCATGCACAAATATTGAAATTAGGCTAAATAATCACCCTAAAGTGACACGGAAGTGTTCATGTAAAAGAAAGAATCATGTTTCTCACTTTAAGTCAAGCTAGAAATGATCAAGCTTAATGAAGAAGACACAATAAAAAGCCGAGATAGGCCAACAGCTATATCTCTTGTACCACTTAGGTTGTGAATACAAGGAAAATCTCTTGAAGGAAATTAAAGTGCTACTACAGTGAAAGACATAACTGATAAGAAAGTGAAGCATCCTTATTGCTGATAGGGAGAAATTTTTATTGATCTGGATAGATCAAATCAAACACAATATTCCTTAAGCCAAAGCCTAATCTAGAGCAAGGCCCTGATTCTTTTCAATTATATGAAGACTGAGAGAGGTGAAGAAGCTACAGAAAAAAAAAAAATCTGAAGCAAGCACACATCATGAGGTTTAAGGAAAGAAGCCATCTACGTAACACAAAGTACAAGGTAAGCAGGATTGATATAGTAGCTGAAGTGAGTTATCCAGAAGATCTAGCTAAAGTAATTAATGAAGGTGACTACACTAAACCATACACTCAGTGCAAATGAAAAAGACTTATAGTGGATGAAGATTCATCTAGGACTTACAGATAAAGAGTAGCTAATGCTTTGCTTCAAAACTTCAAAAGCTAGGCTGACACTCTTGTTAAGGCTATTGCAGATTGTGCTTCTAAATTGCAGCCAATGTTCATTGACCATTCTGAAAGTTCTAGCCCTCTTAAAAATTATGCTTAATGTATTCTGCCTGTGATTTATAAATGGAATAACAAGGCATGAATGACACTACCTCTGTTTATAAACAAACATGGTTTATGAATATGTTAAGTTCACTGTTGAGACCTATTTTTCAGTGAAAAATTCCTTTCAAAATACTGTTGTTCATTGACAAGCGCCTGACCATTCCAGAGCTCTAATGGAGATGTACGACATTATTAATATTGTTTTCATGACTGTTAACACCACCATGCATCAGTATGTGGATTAAGGGGTAATTCTGGCTTTCAAGTCTTATAATCTTAGAAATACATTTCATAAAGCTAGAGATGCTATGGAAACTGATTTCTCTGATGGATCTGGGCAAAGTAAATTGAAAATTTTCTCGTAAGGATTTACCAACTCTAGATGTCACTAAGAACATTTTTTGATTCATAGGAAGGAGTCAAAAAGGGTCAATATGAACAGGAGTTTGGAAGAAGTTGATTGCAATATATAATATTTATAAATTTTATCAGTTCTGTGTAGAAATAATTGAAGTTCAGACATTGGTCAAAATCACTTATATTATACAAATTTTAGTGAATCTTGGAAGAAATTCAAGGTATGATTTATTTAAGTCTGTGTTTGGGGGTCTTCCATACTTTAAACCATCTATAAATTAATTATTATTGGTTCATTACAGTTATGTCAATGTAAAGAAATATATTAATGTACCTTACATAAAAGCATGTGCAATAATTTAAATCAATATATTTAGACAACTACTGACAAAGCATATTTAGAATATCCACATCATATTAAAAAATTCCCTTTGTGTCTTCGGAGCCATTCCCTATACTCTCCATGCCAGCCATTGGATTCAGGTATCCATTGATTTCCTTCGGCCATACACATTATTTTTGCTATTTTTTTTAAATTTTTTATTTTTTATAAACATATAAAATATTTTTATCCCCAGGGGTACAGGTCTGTGAATCGCCAGGTTTACACACTTCACAGCACTCACCATAGCACATACCCTCCCCAATGTCCATAACACCAACCCCTTCTCCCAAACCCCTCCCCCCAGCAACCCTCAGTTTGTTTTGTGAGATTAAGAGTCACTTATGGTTTGTCTCCCTCTCAATCCCATCATGTTTCATTTATTCTTCTCCTACCCCATTAACACCCCATGTTGCATCTCCACTTCCTCATATCAGGGAGATCATATGACAGTTGTCTTTCTCCGATTGACTTAATTCACTAAGCATGATACCCTCTAGTTCCATCCACGTCGTCACAAATAGCAAGATTTCATTTCTTTTGATAGCTGCATAGTATTCCATTGTGTATATATACCACCTCTTCTTTATCCATTCGTCTGTTGATGGACATCTAGGTTCTTTCCATAGTTTGACTATTGTAGACATTGCTGCTATAAACACTCAGGTGCACGTGCCCCTTTGGATCACTACGTTTGTATCTTTAGGGTAAATACCCAGTAGTGCAATTTCTGGGTCATAGGGTAGTTCTATTTTCAACATTTTGAGGAACATCCATGCTGTTTTCCAGAGTGGTTGCACCAGCTTGCATTCCCACCAACAGTGTAGGAGGGTTCCCCTTTCTCCGCATCCTTGCCAGCATCTGTCAATTCTTGACTTGTTAATTTTAGCCATTCTGACTGGTGTGAGGTGATATCTCATTGTGGTTTTGATTTGTATTTCCCTGATGCCGAGTGATGTGGAGCACTTTTTCATGTGTCTGTTGGCCATCTGGATGTCTTCTTTGCAGAAATGTCTGTTCATGTCTTCTGCCCATTTCTTGATTGGATTATTTGTTCTTTGGGTGTTGAGTTTGCTAAGTTCTTTATAGATTTTGGACACTAGCCCTTTCTCTGATATGTCACTTGCAAATATCTTCTCCCATTCTGTCAGTTGTCTTTTGGTTTTGTGAACTGTTTCCTTTGCGTGCAAAAGCTTTTGATCTTGATGAAGTCCCAATAGTTCCATTTATGCCCTTGCTTCCCTTGCCTTTGGTGATGTTCCTAGGAAGATGTTGCTGCGGCTGAGGTCGAAGAGGTTGCTGCCTGTGTTCTCCTCAAGGATTTTGATGGATTCCTTTCTCACATTGAGGTCCTTCATCCATTTTGAGTCTATTTTCGTATGTGGTGCAAGGAGATGGTCCAATTTCATTTTTCTGCATGTGGCCATCCAATTTTCCCAACACCATTTATTGAAGAGGCTGTCTTTTTTCCATTGGACATTCTTTCCCGCTTTGTTGAAGATTAGTTGACCATAGAGCTGAGGGTCTATTTCTGGGCTCTCTATTCTGTTCCATTGATCTATGTGTCTGTTTTTGTGCCAGTACCATACTGTCTTGATGATGACAGCTTTGTAATAGAGTTTGAAGTCTGGAATTGTGATGCCACCAACTTTGGCTTTCTTTTTCAATATTCCTTTGGCTATTTGAGGTCTTTTCTGGTTCCATATACATTTTAGGATTATTTGTTCCATTTCTTTGAAAAAATGGATGGGATTTTGATAGGGATTGTATTAAACATGTAGATTGCTTTAGGTAGCATAGACATTTTCACAATATTTGTTCTTCCAATCCATAAGCATGGAACATTTTTCCATTTCTTTGTGTCTTCCTCAATTTCCTTCATGAGTACTTTATAGTTTTCTGAGTATAGATTCTTTGCCTCTTTGGTTAGGTTTATTCCTAGGTATCTTATGGTTTTGGGTGTAATTGCAAATGGGATTGACTCCTTAATTTCTCTTTCTTCTGTCTTGTTGTTGGTGTAGAGAAATGTGACTGATTTCTGTGCATTGATTTTATATCCTGACACTTTCCTGAATTCCTGTACAAGTTCTAGCAGTTTTGGAGTGGAGTCTTTTGGGTTTTCCACATATAGTATCATATCATCTATGAAGAGTGATAGTTTGACTTCTTTGCCAATTTGGATGCCTTTAATTTCTTTTTGTTGTCTGATTGCTGAGGCTAGGACTTCTAGTACTATGTTGAATAGCAGTGGTGATAATGGACATCCCTGCTGTGTTCCTGACCTTAGCAGAAAAGCTTTCAGTTTTTCTCCATTGAGAATAATATTTGCGGTGGGTTTTTCACAGATGGCTTTGATAATATTGAGGTATGTGCCCTCTATCCCTACACTTTGAAGAGTTTTGATCAGGAAGGGATGGTGTACTTTGTCAAATGCTTTTTCAGCATCTATGGAGAGTATCATCTGGTTCTTGTTCTTTCTTTTATTAATGTGTTCTATCACATTGATTGATTTGCAGATGTTGAACCAACCCTGCAGGGTTTATACCTGCAAAGAGTTGCTGAGGAATAATACACTGTCTGACATCCTGTCTTTGCTAACCTCTCATGAATCAGCATATTTGGTTTAAGGCTATACTGTCAATTATATATGGAATCACAATATTTTGTAATTATAAGAAATCATAAATTTGTAAATTCTTACAGCATGGGTCTTACATCACTCAGGGTTCAAGTGAAGGCAGGATTTCTGTAAGGACTCTGGAAAGAAAGGAGATAATAGAGGAATTATAGCTTTTAAAAATAATAAAAGACATAAGGAAGGAAAAGTTTAGTACCAGAGAGAATGTTGAGGAAACGAACACCAAAGATCTCATGTTGAAGCCCTGGAGAATGGTTCAAGAAAGTTTAAGACATGTGTTGCAGTGGTCGGGAGAGAGAGGTAAAGACGTACCACAAAAATTGTAAGGATAAAAACTGGGCTAGAAAAAAGCTCAGAAGACACTA
>NW_022633019.1:0-7750 GCF_010015895.1 Lontra canadensis
TGTTTCAACACGGAAAGAAAAAAAGGCAGGCTTCAAGTCATAAAAAGTTCGTATGTTCTAAAATGTAGCAGGACGTTATCTGGTAGGTTTAGAGACCTGAAAATGTGAAACGACTAAGGATCACACATATGTTTATCACACACACAAGTCAATGTTCTCACTCTTAAAATGTCTTTTCAATTTATCTGGAGTACAATATAGAAACATGGATAGTAGGTGATTCTAATGCAGGTGGCACCTTTGAGAGTTTTTTTTTTTTTAATATAAAAACCTATGCAAGCAGATTTTTACCTTATAAAGACACTATGTTAAATGTGTTGAGGATGGGTTTTTGGATATTGGCATCTAGGAGGCAAGTTGGAAGGCTTATATTTTAAACTAAATGTGTTATTTGAGCGTTGAAATGTAATAATGCCAATGAATCTGAAGGTCCAGGAAATGGTTCCAGAGATATTTAGGAAAAAAAAAAAAAGAGGAATGGTTGGATATTTGGTCATATGGGATCATTGAAAAAATATTTAAAAAATGATTTGGGTCTCCTTTCGCCTTCCTTTCTGCCCATTCCTGCACATATTCACTCATACTTAAAATGCTTTTGAAGAAGTGAGTATTAACGGTATCCTGTCAGATAAAAAAATAATAATAAAAATGGACGTGCAAATAAATCCATGAATTATAATGCGTTCTGTATTGGATATAGTGTGCCATTAGAGAAATATGAGTGAAAAAAAGTACTTAATACTATAATCCTATCCATGTGGCCCTGAGAAGAAAACAATTTAAGCTCAGGTTTGTGTTCTGATTTGTTTTACTATTTTAAGCCAACACTGGTTTTTTGTTTTTAAAGATTTTATTTATTTGAGAGAGAGAGAGTGAGAGAGCTGCAGAAGGAAAAGGATGAGAAGGCTCCTGTGGGGTTAGGTCCCTGAGCCAAAAGCAGACACTTAACCGCTGAGCCACCCAGACACCCCCTTAAACCAACATTGTTAACCATCTTCCTTTCTAAGGCAATTACAAGGGAGTAAGTTCATGTTATTATATTCAAGGCCCTCAAAGCTTTCCAATAAGCACTTTAAAAATTATTTGACCCTTATTAGATTTGGTTTTTATTTTTATCATTCTTTGGGTTGTCATTTCAGTTTCTTGATAGTGTCCTTAGTTCATAAAATGTTTAATATTGATGAAGTAAATTTTTTAATTTATTTTTTATTTCCTTGCTTGTGCTTCTGGTGTCTTATTTAAAACATTATTGCTTAATCCAAAGTTGCAAGGATGTATACCTGTTATTTATTCTAAGAACTTTATAGTTTTATATCTTACTTTTAGGTCTTTGGTTTCTATTGAGTTAATGTTTGTGTATGGTTTGAGGTAGAGATTAAAGTCAACTTTTGCATGAAAATAATTACCACAACATGATTTGTTGAAAAAGCTATTATTTCCCCTTTGAATAATCTTGGCACTCTAGTTAAAAATCAATTGACCAGGGGTGCCTGGGTGGCTGTGGGTTAGGCCTCTGCCTTCAGCTCAGGTCATGATCTCAGGGTCCTGGGATCGAGCCCCACATTGGGTTCTCTGCTCAGCAGGGAGTCCGCTTCCTCCCTCTCTCTCTGCTTGCCTCTCTGCCTACTTGTAATCTCCATCTGTCAAATAAATAAATAAAATCTTTAAAAAAAAATCAATTGACCATAAATGTATGGGTCTATAATAGACTCAGTTCTATTCCTTTGAGCTATTTCTCAATTGCTATGCCTGTATCATACTTTCTTGATCACTGTAGCTTTATATGAAATTTGAAGTTGTAAAGTATGACTGTTTCAACTTTGTTCCTCTTTTTCAATATTGTTTAGGCTATTCAGGGCCACTTGCAATTCCATATGAATTTTAGGATTAGATTGCTTATTTATGCAAAAAGAACACTTGAAAATTTAATAAGGATTATATTGACTCTGTGGGTCAGGTTAGAAACTGTTACCATCTTAATTAACAATGGCAGGTCTCCTATCAAATAATATAAGTTTTTTTTTAATTTATTTAGGACATCTTTTTTTTTTTAAGTTTTGTTATTTTCTTGGATAGAATGTGGCACTTCCACAGTTAAATTTATATAAAATAACTCCTACAACTGAACAATAAAAATACAAACACTCCACAAAATATAGACAAAGGACTTAAAGAAGATATAAACATGGGTAAAAGCACATGGAAAAATGTTCAAGAATAGTAGTATTGGGGCACCTGGGTGGCTCAGTGGGTTAAAGCCTCTGCCGTGGGATCAAGTCATGATCCCAGGGTCCTGGGATTGAGCCCCACATCGGGCTCCCTGATCAGGAGGGAGCCTGCTTCCCCCTCTCTCTGTCTCTGCCTGCCTCTCTGCCCACTTGTGATCTCTGTCTGTCAGATAAATAAATAAAATCTTAAAAAAAATGAACAGTAGTATTTAGGAAAATGTAAGTCAAAACCAGTGACATATCACTTTACAACCACTAGGATGGTTACATATGTGTATATGTATGTGTATGTGTGTGTGTCTGCACATATATGGGTACATATATGTTAGTTACATATATCACAAAAAGTAAGACGTGCTATTGTACAGAATAACAAGTGATGATGTACAGAATTTGGAGTCCTCATACACTGCTGGTGGGAATGTAAAATGTGTAGCCATTTGGAAAAGTTTGGTATCTCATCAAGAAGGTAAATATAGAGTTACCATATAACCCAGAAATTCTACTTCTAGGAATTGAAAACATATGTTCACACAAAAATTTCAACACACATTTTCATAGACACATCATGCATGAGTCAGAGTAGAAAAAACATAAGTAACTTTCAAGTGATAAATGGATAAACAAAATGTGGTACAGATATATTTTATTCATTCTCATTTTATTGTGCTTTGCTTTGTTGCACTTTGCATAACTGCATTTCCTACAAGTTGAAGGTTTATGACATCCTGCATCAATCAAGCCTACTGGCGCCATTTTTCCAACAGCATTTGTTCATCTCTGTATTGCACTGTAGTAATTTTCACAATATTTCAAGTTTTTTCATCATTATATTTGTTATGGTGATCTGTGACCTTTGATGTTACTATTGTAATTGTTTTGGAACACCATGAACACTGCTCATATAAGACAGCAACTACAATCAGCAAATGCTATGTGTGTTCTGACTGCTCCACTGACCAGCTCTCCCCCCTTCTCTCTCCCTCTCTTTTGGCCTCTCTTTTCCTTGGCATGCACAAATATTGAAATTAGGCTAAATAATCACCCTAAAGTGACACGGAAGTGTTCATGTAAAAGAAAGAATCATGTTTCTCACTTTAAGTCAAGCTAGAAATGATCAAGCTTAATGAAGAAGACACAATAAAAAGCCGAGATAGGCCAACAGCTATATCTCTTGTACCACTTAGGTTGTGAATACAAGGAAAATCTCTTGAAGGAAATTAAAGTGCTACTACAGTGAAAGACATAACTGATAAGAAAGTGAAGCATCCTTATTGCTGATAGGGAGAAATTTTTATTGATCTGGATAGATCAAATCAAACACAATATTCCTTAAGCCAAAGCCTAATCTAGAGCAAGGCCCTGATTCTTTTCAATTATATGAAGACTGAGAGAGGTGAAGAAGCTACAGAAAAAAAAAAAATCTGAAGCAAGCACACATCATGAGGTTTAAGGAAAGAAGCCATCTACGTAACACAAAGTACAAGGTAAGCAGGATTGATATAGTAGCTGAAGTGAGTTATCCAGAAGATCTAGCTAAAGTAATTAATGAAGGTGACTACACTAAACCATACACTCAGTGCAAATGAAAAAGACTTATAGTGGATGAAGATTCATCTAGGACTTACAGATAAAGAGTAGCTAATGCTTTGCTTCAAAACTTCAAAAGCTAGGCTGACACTCTTGTTAAGGCTATTGCAGATTGTGCTTCTAAATTGCAGCCAATGTTCATTGACCATTCTGAAAGTTCTAGCCCTCTTAAAAATTATGCTTAATGTATTCTGCCTGTGATTTATAAATGGAATAACAAGGCATGAATGACACTACCTCTGTTTATAAACAAACATGGTTTATGAATATGTTAAGTTCACTGTTGAGACCTATTTTTCAGTGAAAAATTCCTTTCAAAATACTGTTGTTCATTGACAAGCGCCTGACCATTCCAGAGCTCTAATGGAGATGTACGACATTATTAATATTGTTTTCATGACTGTTAACACCACCATGCATCAGTATGTGGATTAAGGGGTAATTCTGGCTTTCAAGTCTTATAATCTTAGAAATACATTTCATAAAGCTAGAGATGCTATGGAAACTGATTTCTCTGATGGATCTGGGCAAAGTAAATTGAAAATTTTCTCGTAAGGATTTACCAACTCTAGATGTCACTAAGAACATTTTTTGATTCATAGGAAGGAGTCAAAAAGGGTCAATATGAACAGGAGTTTGGAAGAAGTTGATTGCAATATATAATATTTATAAATTTTATCAGTTCTGTGTAGAAATAATTGAAGTTCAGACATTGGTCAAAATCACTTATATTATACAAATTTTAGTGAATCTTGGAAGAAATTCAAGGTATGATTTATTTAAGTCTGTGTTTGGGGGTCTTCCATACTTTAAACCATCTATAAATTAATTATTATTGGTTCATTACAGTTATGTCAATGTAAAGAAATATATTAATGTACCTTACATAAAAGCATGTGCAATAATTTAAATCAATATATTTAGACAACTACTGACAAAGCATATTTAGAATATCCACATCATATTAAAAAATTCCCTTTGTGTCTTCGGAGCCATTCCCTATACTCTCCATGCCAGCCATTGGATTCAGGTATCCATTGATTTCCTTCGGCCATACACATTATTTTTGCTATTTTTTTTAAATTTTTTATTTTTTATAAACATATAAAATATTTTTATCCCCAGGGGTACAGGTCTGTGAATCGCCAGGTTTACACACTTCACAGCACTCACCATAGCACATACCCTCCCCAATGTCCATAACACCAACCCCTTCTCCCAAACCCCTCCCCCCAGCAACCCTCAGTTTGTTTTGTGAGATTAAGAGTCACTTATGGTTTGTCTCCCTCTCAATCCCATCATGTTTCATTTATTCTTCTCCTACCCCATTAACACCCCATGTTGCATCTCCACTTCCTCATATCAGGGAGATCATATGACAGTTGTCTTTCTCCGATTGACTTAATTCACTAAGCATGATACCCTCTAGTTCCATCCACGTCGTCACAAATAGCAAGATTTCATTTCTTTTGATAGCTGCATAGTATTCCATTGTGTATATATACCACCTCTTCTTTATCCATTCGTCTGTTGATGGACATCTAGGTTCTTTCCATAGTTTGACTATTGTAGACATTGCTGCTATAAACACTCAGGTGCACGTGCCCCTTTGGATCACTACGTTTGTATCTTTAGGGTAAATACCCAGTAGTGCAATTTCTGGGTCATAGGGTAGTTCTATTTTCAACATTTTGAGGAACATCCATGCTGTTTTCCAGAGTGGTTGCACCAGCTTGCATTCCCACCAACAGTGTAGGAGGGTTCCCCTTTCTCCGCATCCTTGCCAGCATCTGTCAATTCTTGACTTGTTAATTTTAGCCATTCTGACTGGTGTGAGGTGATATCTCATTGTGGTTTTGATTTGTATTTCCCTGATGCCGAGTGATGTGGAGCACTTTTTCATGTGTCTGTTGGCCATCTGGATGTCTTCTTTGCAGAAATGTCTGTTCATGTCTTCTGCCCATTTCTTGATTGGATTATTTGTTCTTTGGGTGTTGAGTTTGCTAAGTTCTTTATAGATTTTGGACACTAGCCCTTTCTCTGATATGTCACTTGCAAATATCTTCTCCCATTCTGTCAGTTGTCTTTTGGTTTTGTGAACTGTTTCCTTTGCGTGCAAAAGCTTTTGATCTTGATGAAGTCCCAATAGTTCCATTTATGCCCTTGCTTCCCTTGCCTTTGGTGATGTTCCTAGGAAGATGTTGCTGCGGCTGAGGTCGAAGAGGTTGCTGCCTGTGTTCTCCTCAAGGATTTTGATGGATTCCTTTCTCACATTGAGGTCCTTCATCCATTTTGAGTCTATTTTCGTATGTGGTGCAAGGAGATGGTCCAATTTCATTTTTCTGCATGTGGCCATCCAATTTTCCCAACACCATTTATTGAAGAGGCTGTCTTTTTTCCATTGGACATTCTTTCCCGCTTTGTTGAAGATTAGTTGACCATAGAGCTGAGGGTCTATTTCTGGGCTCTCTATTCTGTTCCATTGATCTATGTGTCTGTTTTTGTGCCAGTACCATACTGTCTTGATGATGACAGCTTTGTAATAGAGTTTGAAGTCTGGAATTGTGATGCCACCAACTTTGGCTTTCTTTTTCAATATTCCTTTGGCTATTTGAGGTCTTTTCTGGTTCCATATACATTTTAGGATTATTTGTTCCATTTCTTTGAAAAAATGGATGGGATTTTGATAGGGATTGTATTAAACATGTAGATTGCTTTAGGTAGCATAGACATTTTCACAATATTTGTTCTTCCAATCCATAAGCATGGAACATTTTTCCATTTCTTTGTGTCTTCCTCAATTTCCTTCATGAGTACTTTATAGTTTTCTGAGTATAGATTCTTTGCCTCTTTGGTTAGGTTTATTCCTAGGTATCTTATGGTTTTGGGTGTAATTGCAAATGGGATTGACTCCTTAATTTCTCTTTCTTCTGTCTTGTTGTTGGTGTAGAGAAATGTGACTGATTTCTGTGCATTGATTTTATATCCTGACACTTTCCTGAATTCCTGTACAAGTTCTAGCAGTTTTGGAGTGGAGTCTTTTGGGTTTTCCACATATAGTATCATATCATCTATGAAGAGTGATAGTTTGACTTCTTTGCCAATTTGGATGCCTTTAATTTCTTTTTGTTGTCTGATTGCTGAGGCTAGGACTTCTAGTACTATGTTGAATAGCAGTGGTGATAATGGACATCCCTGCTGTGTTCCTGACCTTAGCAGAAAAGCTTTCAGTTTTTCTCCATTGAGAATAATATTTGCGGTGGGTTTTTCACAGATGGCTTTGATAATATTGAGGTATGTGCCCTCTATCCCTACACTTTGAAGAGTTTTGATCAGGAAGGGATGGTGTACTTTGTCAAATGCTTTTTCAGCATCTATGGAGAGTATCATCTGGTTCTTGTTCTTTCTTTTATTAATGTGTTCTATCACATTGATTGATTTGCAGATGTTGAACCAACCCTGCAGGGTTTATACCTGCAAAGAGTTGCTGAGGAATAATACACTGTCTGACATCCTGTCTTTGCTAACCTCTCATGAATCAGCATATTTGGTTTAAGGCTATACTGTCAATTATATATGGAATCACAATATTTTGTAATTATAAGAAATCATAAATTTGTAAATTCTTACAGCATGGGTCTTACATCACTCAGGGTTCAAGTGAAGGCAGGATTTCTGTAAGGACTCTGGAAAGAAAGGAGATAATAGAGGAATTATAGCTTTTAAAAATAATAAAAGACATAAGGAAGGAAAAGTTTAGTACCAGAGAGAATGTTGAGGAAACGAACACCAAAGATCTCATGTTGAAGCCCTGGAGAATGGTTCAAGAAAGTTTAAGACATGTGTTGCAGTGGTCGGGAGAGAGAGGTAAAGACGTACCACAAAAATTGTAAGGATAAAAACTGGGCTAGAAAAAAGCTCAGAAGACACTA
>NW_022633020.1:0-7745 GCF_010015895.1 Lontra canadensis
CTGTGGCTTCTTTGGAACATCTGGGTGCAGGCCCTCAGCTGGAAAGGACTAGGTTTGGGGTCCTCTGGCTATAGCTAGGCCTGGTCTGGGGTGTGTCATCAGTGTGTTGCTTCCTGTGCCTTTGGGACTGAAGGACAGCTCCAGAGCTTTGGGCAGCCGTTTTGGGGCAGTATTAATCATTCTGGTGGCAGGAGGACAGCTCTCAGGTTCCGCCTTTTCCCTTCTGTTGCCAGACCCAGGCTGGTGGCGTCTTGCTTGGCTGCCCTGGCAATCTAAGAGGACAGGTCTAGGCTAGAGGCAGGGTTGAGACAGGAACAACGAAGAGGAGTTCCTGCCAGCCATTTTCCCTGCTTTCTTCCGCTCAGTTTTCCTTCTTTTTCAATTGTAGCCTGCTTAGACGCCTGGTGACTCTCATCTCCCAGCAGGCCACGCTGCTGGCGTCCAACGAAGCCTTTAAAAAGCAGGCGGAGAGTGCTAGTGAGGCGGCCAAGAAGTACATGGAAGAGAATGACCAGCTGAAGAAGGTGAGTTCTGCCTGCAGGGCTCGGCTGTGTGACGTTCCCTGTGGACCTCAGGGCCACTGTTGGCCTGTTGGGCTGGGAGTGTGTGACGCTATGGCTGTTGGCCAAGCTGAGGGGTTGGGTAGAAGGTGAAGGCGTAGTTCTCGGGAGTGTGTAGGGGAGGGATCCGGGGACTCGACAGGGACGGGGGTACCGTTGGTGCTCCCTTGTCTCTATGTGCTACATCTGGGCTAGACTCTTGCTTGACAGAGCTGACTCTCCGGTGAGCCAAGCCCTGTGCTGTGAGCCATGGGCCAGTTAGCACAGAAGAGTGCAAGGTAAGGCCTGTGGTCTCCTGAGGATTGTATCAGCTGGAGACAGAGTAGGGACGGGAGGTAGCCAGTCTCGGAAGGCTTGTGTGAGGAGGTGAGGTGTGAGCTGAGCTGGGAAGGAGATGGGTAGACGGACCTGGTTCATTCATAGATGGGATAGAGTTGCATGGGCAGGGATGAGTTTGGGGCTCCTGGCCAGAGTCAGCTGTGGAGTCTGGGGAGAGGAACACAGGTCATTGGTCAGTTGGGGTTGACTGGCAGAAATCTCCAGAAGAGAGCAGATTGAGTCATTGGCTGGACCGGTAAAGTCCGCAGTGCAGCTGAGGAAGAGAGGCAGGGCACGTGGCCTAGGAGCCCATCTGCACTGACATTCCCCAAGGGTCAAGTACCCGAGGCCGCTTGAGGAATTGCACTCCGTGGGGAAGACAGAGTTGGATCGCCTGTTTGCCTGCCTGCTGCCTCCCTCCCTCCCTCCCAAGTAACCCGTGCCCTTGGCGTTGTGCCTAGGAAGCTGCTGTTGGCGGGGTGAAGTCGGACGGTAGGGATGCCGAGAAGAAGGTGGAAGAAGAGAACAGGAGCCTGAAGGCTGATGTGAAGAAGCTGAAGGACGAGCTGGACGTCAACAAGCAAAGTGAGCATTGACCTCAGCTGTCGCCAGCCCCTGAAAGTCTGGATGCTCCCGCAGTGGTGGCTGCACCACTTGTGCCGGAGTATGAGTAACAAACTCGCCCTTGGGCTCAGGAGCTGGGTGGCAGCAAACAGCCCTCGGCTCGCACAGCTGCTGGGCTCAGTGGTGCAGTGTCTGTCTCGGGGCCCAGGGGGCCCCAGCTGCTCCAAGACTAACCCCAGAGCATCTCGGCCGGCACCAGGCCTGGGGAGCGGTGCTCTCTGTAGGTGGTGGCATCGCCAGGGTCTTTGGGGCGGGGACAGAAAGAATTCGCTTGCAGTGTTTCTGGAGAACCTGCTGTGACCCCATCTCCTTTCCTGAAGACCCCCCCCCCAACTTGCTTTTTGCTCTCAACTTTGAGGGTGAGAGTCTGCTCCGTGCTGCCTTCTCTCACCTTAGCCTTCTCACGCTGTCGTCCCATGCTCTCAGCCTCCCTGAAGTCTCCTGCGCCTGGGGTCACTTGGGAGTCCCTCCATCAAATGGGCCACGGTGTCCTTGGTATTTTCCCGCCTCCCCCAGCTGTGTTGGCCAGCCCTGCCCCACTTCGGGGGCCCTCGCGGTAGCTGGCAGGGGAGCTTTCTGGGGGGCGTGCGCTCTCGACAGCCTTAGAGGGGACACGTTCAGACCTGTTTCTGGTGTCTCCGGCAGCTGGGATTTTCTCTCCCTAACCCCGTCTTTCTGTTTCCTTTTCCTCTTCATCGGTACCATCCCCAGAATTAGAGAAGGCTGAAAACGAGGCTCTGGCCATGCGGAAGCAGTCCGAGGGCCTGACCAAGGAGTACGACCGCCTGTTGGAGGAGCACGCGAAATTACAGGTCAGCTGCAGGTGTAGTCTGCTCTGTTGGAGAGAATCAGAGCCCCTGCACTCCTGTACCCCCGCACCCCACGCCCGCGCAGGCCAGAGCCGGCCCACCCCCAGACTAGCCTGCCTCAGCAGAGCCTACAAGGGCCCCCGCGGCAGGCTGGCTTCTTGGTCTCCCGCTCCCCCTTTCTTCCTCCTCTGCTGCTGGCTCCGGGTCTAGAGAAGAGCCTGCCGAGCGGTGCCAGTCTGGGCCAACAGCTGGGGCCCTTTCTCGGGCGGGTGGGTGTGGCTTGGCAGATGGCAGCCGCTTGCTAAAGTGGCCTCGGCCGTGCGGCGCGCCCCTGTGCCGTGCCTGCCTGGCCTCAGCCCTGGCATCAGTGTCTTCGAGAAGAATGCCTTCGCTCACATGTGCACCCGGTCTGTGGCGCGGGCTCTGTTGCGGGGAGACTCTGTAACGGGCAGCCGGCCTCCTGTACGTGGGCTGAGGGGTTGATGCAGGGCCGGGGCCACCCACCTATCCCGTCCCCGCCCAGGACCTGAGTCCTCACATTGGCTGCATGTGGAAACTCAGGTGGCCTGGAAATTAGGCGTGACGGCCTGGCAAGCACCCCTAAGTTCTGACGATTTGCCTTGTTGCTTGGCGGCCCAGATTTGGCCACCACAGGGGCTGAAGAGGCATGACCCAGCCCCAGAGGAGGACTGGTGGTGGCCTCAGTGTAGGGGGGCTCACTGGCAGGACCCACAGAGAATATACATACAGAACTGGGCAGGGCCTGAGCTGGGACTGGGGAGGGACTGGAATGCAGGGCCTGCCGCGGGCCCAAGATGGTGGTTGGTGTGGGGCGCTGCGGCTTGAAGGGAGGAGTGACAGAGGAGGCTCCCGGCTGCACCTCCCTGGTTGGTGTTAGGGTCACAGCCTTCGCTAGAATGGGGCCACTCCTGCCCTGGCAGGCCTTCGGGTGCTGCTGCGGGGGGTGGGGCTCCTTGCTCCCCTGGTACCTGTCACTTAGGGAGAAGGCAGCAAGCTGGGCCTTTAGGGTGGAGGGGCCAGGGGCTGAAGGGGAGGGGTGCATCCTGTCGATCCCTTGCATTGTGGTTTCTGTCCCTTCCAGGCAGCAGTAGACGGCCCCACGGACAAGAAGGAGGAGTGAGCCTGCTCCTCCCCGCCTGCTACCTGGCCTGTGCCCGCTGCTGCCTGCACCCTGGCCTCCCGGGTACTTCGGCTCGCCCCCTCCCGCTTCCCGCCCCCTTGCGCACCTCGCAGTTGGCGCTGTCCCGGCGTACTGCAGGGGACCCGGTTGCCGCCCACTCAGGATGAGTTTGCGAACGTCCTGGCCAGCCAGGCATGAGGCAGGCATTGCTTCCCACTGAGTTGAGCCGTTTTTTGTGTTGCGTGTTGTTTGGGGCTCCAGGGCCCCTTTTCTCTGGTCCTGCTGGAGGGTCGATGGAGCAGGCCTAGTAGAGTTTCTCTTGGGGGCAATAAAGGTTGTTATCACGTGACTGTGGTTCGTGTGTGTAATTGGGGCCACCAGGAGGCCACCTCTTTCTGCCATCATGGGAGTGACCAGGAAGGTGGGGCAGGTAGCTCTGATAGAGAACCCCAGTCTTTGGTCCTGGAGGCCTTCAGATTATTTTCTTCTAGCTTATTCCCACCCCTAAAGCTTCCCTCATCTCAGGCTAGGCCCAGGCTCACTCACACTTGCTCTCTCTCTACCTTTGCCTCGTGCTCCCCAGGCAGGCCGTGTTTTATGACTCCTTGGGTTAGGGCTTATGACTCCTTGGGTTAGGGCGTGTCTGACCAGTTGGGTTGGCTACTGGGTCCAGGGACTCTTGGGAGACTCTGTGAAGTGCTGGGGCTTCCCGGTGACAGAGTTGCCTGCCTGAGTCCTGTTCGTCACATTTTAGGACAGGTAGAAGGTGGCAGGGTGCCATGAGTCACTCCCTGCCTCACTTCCTACTGAAGGTTTGCAGGATGACCTCTGACTCCTGTGTACTAAGAGAGGAGACCTGCCCTTGACAGTGACCTCTGGCTGGCTCAGGGTAGAGCCTGGTGTGGGGGAGGGTGTCTTCTCTGCTGCCTGCAGCCCTGGGAACCATCGGGCGTGTCTCCTGGCTTAGTGCCTGCTTTCCCAGCGGTGTCCCCCTTGGTGGTTGGCCCCGCCGGCTAGCTTCAGTGGGTGGCCTCTTCCGAGCGGGGCTCATAGTGTTCAGGAACAGCCCGAGAGCCCGGGTGGCTGGGGCTCCTGTGGCCTGTCTTCCGATGCGGCACTTGTGCTTTGCTGGCTCCGAGAACGGGGCAGAGGGAGCAGGTTGGAGGTGTTTTCTTTTGGAACTGTGAGGCTCCCGAAGATGTTAGCGCTAGTGGCTAGCTTGTACTCACACACCTTCTAACCCTGCTGGGCCTGGGCCAGTGGCTGCCTTCTCCGGTGTCCCCTCCCCCTCCCCATGCTTTCACAAGCTGCAAGTTGGCGTCTGATGGGGCATATGGGCGGGGGACTATGGGTGAGGCTCTGTGGGTGCTGTGCTAAGCTGAGGGATAGTCCCACTTTTCCAGGAAGTGTTCCCTGGCTCCCTTGCCCTCCGTTGAGCTCGCCCTTCTATGAACCTATAGAGGCCAGAGTCCAAACAGTGAGTCTGTGAGTTCTTCCCTGGCCAGCTTCAGGCACTCCCTGCACCCCTGTAGTGTCGGGCCCTGGGCCAGGCAGAGAGAAGAAAGCCTCGGCTCGCTGTTTCTGGTGCACCATCTAGCTGGGGTGGAGGGGGCAGCAGGTCAGCCCTGACCGGAGGGCCGCTCGCGGGCTGTTCGAAGTGCTATTTCCTAGCAGCCCTCTGCCCTGAGTAAGCCTGTTACCCCCCCTTGTGCCCTGCCCGTGGCTGCGGCGGCCCCGTGCACAGCAGGTCTGGGCTGGCTGCTTTCCTTACCTGTCTCCTACTAGGTGGCCAGACTCCTTGTCCTGAGCCCCTTCCCCAGAGGCAGAGTGCAGAGTAAATGGTGACTGCCCACTGCTCTCAGGGCTCCAGCCAAGCAGCCCAGCCTCCGTCCACATCTCCTTTTACGATGTGGATGTTTCTTGCGGCGGGTGGCTCGGAGGCTATTCGGCAAGAGGTCCCGCCGACCTGAGCCGAGGCGTGGCGGTAGCTGGGGGCGTGGACATGGTAAGGAGTTGCTGTGCGCCCAGGGTGCGGGAGCAGAGCAGGCCTCGGGGCGGTGACCGTTGGCTGCGGACTCCATTCTGTGGGCGTGGAGGCAGGGACTCTCGCTGGAGGAGTCGACAGGGCGGGGCACGGTGTGAGGGGCCCAGGGCCTGGCCCGCGCGTCCCGCCGGGAGGTGCCTCCACGTGCCCGCACAGGCCTGGCTTCCACTGCAGTCGGGCCTGCTCAGACGGTGCTCCTTTCTGAGTTCTGTGGGGACCTGCCCCCTGTCCTGGTTAGTGGTGACCCTCAGAGCATGGCCCACCCTTGGCTGTCTGGTTGAGGGCTAATGCTCCTACTCCTCAGGAAGGGGGCCGTGCCTTGATAGAGCGCAGGGACTGGCCTGGGAGGGACTGCAGGGGGCAGCGAGCCAGGACCCCCCCGCCAGCCCCAGGCTGGCATCCAGAGAGAGCGCCAGGCTCCCACGCCTTGACCCACCGTCCTGCTCTTTGGTTGCAGCCCACTCTGTTTGCCCTCCAGAAGCAGCCTTCTGCACTCTCTGTGTCTGCTTTGAGGCTCTGCCATGTTGTAGCAGGGCCCAGAGTCTCCTTTTCTTTAAAGCTTTTATTTATTTAAGTAATTTCTGCACCCAACATGGGGCTTGAACTCACGAGACCCAGATCAAGTTACACGTTCTTCCAGCTGAGCCCGCCAGGTTCCCCATTTCTTTCCTTTTTAACAAAGACATGGATAGGCCCTGTTTTGTTATCCATTTCCTCCCTCAGTGAATGCTTGGGTTGCGCCTACCTCTTTTTTCTTAATGCCACCCAGTCAAGCTCTGGCACGCACCCCCTGCACCGGAACCTCTCCTGTGTGGGTCTCCAAGAAGCTCGTTGCCAAGTGCAGCGAGCTTTCTGGGGCCTCCTGTCCCTTGACCAGCAGCAGCCCCCGCGGAGCCCCTCGCTCCTCCTCGCTGACCACCCCGTGCCCTGGTGTGCGCATATGTGCGGCCCTTCCTGAACCGGGAGGTCACCCTGCATCTGCCCTCTCGGGGTCCCTCTCAGCCCTCTGGCCACCCCGCCTCATCTCCGTGGCTGCTCCCTCTCTCCTCCCAAGAGTCCCAGAGCCCCAGGGCGTGCTGTGTGGGCTGCTTCTCCCTCTACACGGGCTCCTGGCCGCTCTCTGTGAGCTCGTGCAGGCTCCGGGCTTTCAGAGCCATGTTGATGGCTGAGAACCTGTTTGCTCCAGTCCAGACTCTTTCTGGAACTGCAGACCCCTTGTCCACCCTATTGCCTACACATTTCCGGCGAGGTGATCTCTCTGGTACAGCAGGCCCTCAGTCAGCTGCCACACACCCCCTTCACACCCTCTCCCTTATCTTCCTGGGCTCAGGGCCTGCCAGTGCCGTCCTTCTGGTGCCCAAGAGCTCAGGGTCCCCTGACTCCTCTCTAAAACCCACATTCCCAGCCACACACAGGTCATGGGCTCCACCTTGCAAACAGGTCCCTAGGCCCTGCGCGGCCAGCGCCCCAGTCCCACTGCTGTCTGCCTCCCCGGGTCCTGCTGCAGCCTTCTCCCTGGCCGTCCCGACCTCCTGCTCACCTGCCGTGCGTGGCTTGTGCCTCAGAGCTTACCTGTTCTCTGCGGCATTTGGGCACCTTTCAGGAGACTCAGCACCCGTGGCTTCCCACCCACCTGCCCTGCTCTCTCTCCTCTCCCGCCGTGTACCGGGTGCGTGGGGAAGAGGTGCTCTGCCGGCTCCGGGACCTGCTCCGCTCCCAGGTCCTGGAACAGCGCCCGCACGGATCCTCGGAACAAACGCCCTGAGGAGCAGCTCCAGGTGGGGATGCCTCCCCACTTCCCCCCCCCCCCCCCCCCCAACCCCTCACGACAAGCAGAGGTGGCTCGGGAGCCAGCTTTGGAAAATGACATGTTTTTATTGCTATGTTTGCAGTGGCTTTTTAGCACAGTAAGAATGTCCTCGGTGGACCCCCGCCCTCACCCAGGCCCACCTCTCCGACCCACGTCGGGGCGGCGTGGGGGAAGCCCTTCTAGGGTCCGCTCGGCCGTCTCGGGATCGGACGTGACACACACGTGGGTTAATTAAAGCTGCTAATGGAAGACTTGAGACGCGGGAGGTGCATCCGCTTTAAGCTTGCAGGTGGCAGCCGTGCCTGGGCGCAGGCCTTCCCTGGCTGGTGCCCACCTCAGATCCCTGCAGTCGGGCCCAGCCCGGGCCGAGGGGGGGCAGGGCGCGGGCGAGCCTGAGCATGCCAGGCGAGGGGCCCCAGGTCCCCCGGGGGTCACGACG
>NW_022633021.1:0-7740 GCF_010015895.1 Lontra canadensis
GGGGGGCTGCTGGTCTCAGTGGTCAAGACATCTTGCATCGCCAGCCTGTCCTACTGTGGCCCCAATGTCCTCAACCACTTCTTCTGTGATGTCTCCCCTCTGCTCAACCTGTCTTGCACCCATGTGGCCCTGACCGAGCTGGTGGACTTCATCTCTGCCATCGTCATCCTCTGGGGTTCCCTCCTTGTGGCCATAGCCACCTATGTGGCCATCGGGAGGGCCGTGCTCCGCATGCCGTCAGCTGCTGCCCGGCACAAAGCCCTCTCCACCTGTGCCTCCCACTTGGTGGTGGTGGGCATCTTCTACTCAGCCACTCTCTTCATCTATGCCCGTCCCAGCCGCATAGAAGCCATGGATCTCAACAAGGTGCTGTCCGTCGTCTACACAGTGCTCACGCCCATGTGCAACCCCGTCATCTACTGCCTGCGGAACAGGGAGGTGCAGGCAGCGTTCTGTAGAACCCTACATAGCTCCCGAAGCTGACCAGCTGAGCAGGCCATGGGGAGATCTCAGGTTATCAATACTTTTCATTTTTATTGAGATATAATTCACATCTCATATACTTCACCTTTTAAAACGTGCAGTTCAGTGGGTTTTAGGATATTCACAAGGTTGTGTGCCCATTATATTGATGTAAATGTTGGGTGTTCATCCTTTCTGATGCCTGAGTAATATTCTGTTGTATATATGGACCACATCTTCTTTATCCATTCTTCTGTTGAAGGACATCTTGGCTCCTTCCACAGTTTGGCAATTGTGGATATCGCTGCTATCTGAAGGTTATTAAGGAGGGCACGGATTGCATGGAGCACTGAATGGTAACACAAACAATGAACTATGGAACACTACATCAAAAACTAATGATGTACTCTACGGTGACTAGCTTAACATAATTAAAAAATTGTTTAAAAAAAGAAATTAAGAGTTGCATACTCTACTGACTGAGCCAGCCAGGTGCCCCCAACAAATCTGTAAATTTTTAAAATTTAAAGACAAGAATTCTCGAAGAGTAAAAACACTTTCTGCAAATTTCAAGATTAATACAAGTTACTAACTGAAATTGGTACAATGCTTCTGGGGGCCAATTTGGCAATATGATCGAAATCTTGAATGTGCGTGGGCTTTGACAGCATACCTGTTAAGAAGCTTTTGCCAAGAAAATAAGTTAGGATGCTTGCAGCAATGAATTTTGTGCTTTTGCTTTTTTATATTGATTTTTAAAAATTAGGCTCCTTGCCTGGTGTGGAGCCCCAGGCAGGGCTTGAACTCACCACCCTGAGATCAAGACCTGAGCTGAGATCAAGAATCAGATGCTCAACCCACAGAGCCATCCAGGCACCCCTCCATGTGCTCTTAATTGGTAACTATTGGGAGAAAATTATATTTGACAATGCAGGAGTACTCAAAATAAATTATAGCACAGCCACACAATGGAATCCTATGGTGTCATGAAAAATAACTCCTGTAAGCACACTTACTGCCATGACCAATGTCAATCACACATTGTGATGTGGAAAATTCGGGTTACCACATAACTACATTCTAATGTCTAAATGCAGTGTGTGTACATAGGGATATAGGAGAGAATGTGAAAATCAATTCTATACAAATGTTTATGGTAATTGCCACTATGTGAAAGATGTTGGGAGGGCTTTGATTTCATTTTCATTGTGTTGTATTTTGTCGATTTTTTTTGTGGCAAGCATGCATGGCTTTTGTCATAAAAAATGTATTTTTCAATGAAAAAGTCACTTTAATCTCTGTCTCTTGTGGCCATAAGACAGAGCTGAACCTCCTTACCCAGGAATTCGAGATCCCATTCTGTCCCAGTTTCAGCCACACTAGACTCAACATGACACAGACATGTCAAGTCTGTCACATCTAAGCCTTTGGGCTGTTCCATCCAAATGCCATGATCTTCCTTGTCCTCCCTGTGCACGCTGACACCTTCAAGGTCTGGCTTCTGGGCCCCTTTGTTATGGAGTGCTCCCTAATGGCCCTGATACTGAGGCACGAATGCGTCTCTCCTCTTTCCATTTTTCTGTGGCTCTCACTTCACACAAGGGAGGATATATAGACCACCACCGGAGCACTGTAAAAGCAGGACCCCATCACTCTTGTTTGGTGATGCCAGCGCTCAGAAAAAGGCCTGGTATGTGTTAACTGCTCAGTGAATTTGGTCCAATAAATAAGTGAACAATTCCTTGAAGAAAGATAAAGTCTTCATGCTCTCCATCCTTTCGAAGATTCACGAGTATTATAATACCTGCTGCTTGTAGGGAATTTGCTTAATTCCAGACCCTATGCAAAACCCCATATACAGATCAGTCGCATTTTAAGCCTTACAGCCACACTGTGAGGGAGGTATGTGTGACAGAGAGTGTTGTCATCTCCCAACATCAGTCCTTCCTTCTGCTTTTAGTAGTAGAGCCACCAGATCTCAGCTGCAAACACAGCCACCCAGAAAACAATGTTTCCCAGCTCCTCTCTTGTCCTTACATGGGGTCATATAAGTATGCGTTGGACAAAGTTTTATGTTATGTTCTTTAGAGGAAAGACACTTTCCTTGTACTACTTCCTTTGCTCTCCTTCTCTTCTGATTGGAATACAGACATGGCAGCTGGAACTGGAGCTGCTGTCTTGGATCCTGAACTGGAAGCTTCATGCTGAGAATGGTAGAGCAAGAGATAGGGGGGACTCATTTTGGACATTTTGGACTGTCTTATCAACCCCAAAATAATGCTGTGACATTGATGAGAAATTAGTTCCATCTTGCTTAAGCAACTATTTTTTTGCTGATCACCTAACTGATATGATGCTGTATTAGTCAGCTATTGCTACAATACTGCTGTGTAACAACAATCCAGAACAATGTTTAGTGGCTTCAATAGCACACATTTTCCCCCCTTGGATTGTGGATCTGTGGCTGACTGGTGGTGTTCTGCTTCAGGCTGTGGATCACTTGTTTCCTATAACAGAAGTAGGATACGCTCTTTTTAAGCCAAGAAGCAAGAAGGCAGTAGACACAGTTAGTGCTTCTTTTTAAAAATATATTTAAATATATATATATATATATATATATATATATATATATATATATATATATATTAGAGAGAGAGAGCATGAGCAGGGGAAGGGGCAGAGAGACAGGGAGAGAGAGAATCCAAAAGCTCAGAGTCCCCACTAAGTGCAGAGCCCCACACAGGGTTCAATGCCAGGACCCTGAGATCATGACCTGAGATGAAACCAAGAGTCAGCCGCTTAACTGACTGAGCCACCCAGGTGCCCCAGGTAATGCTTCTTCAGGCATCAGCTCAGAACTCTCAATCTGATCCACATTCCACTAGCCAAAATGAATTATATGGTCATGCAAAAGTCACTGGGATCAGGGAAGTGTGTTTTATCCAGAGTAGTCATGATAAGGGCAGTGAGTAGAGGAATTGTGAGAAAATAATACAATATACCTGAAATAATTCTATTATTTGTATTTTATATAAGTAAGTTAGCATCAAGAGATTTTTAAAACCATTTAATTGAGGTACAGTTTATATGTAAAAAGCCCTACATATTAACATACATGACTTTTAAACTAGGATATTAAAGAGAAATCTGCATTCCCACGTTCATTGTAGCATTATTCACAGGAGCCAAGATGTAGAACAAGCTAAACGTCCACTGACAGATGAAGGGATAAAGAAAATGTGACATATATGTACAATGGAATATTGCTTAGTCCCCCCTGCCAAAAGCAGGGAATTCTTGCCATTTGCAACAACATGATGAACCTGGAGAACATTATGGTGAGTAAAATCAGCTAGACACCAAAAGACACTGCATGGTATCCTTTTAGGGAGCAGAGATCTGGTGCCTATCCCTAGCGAAGGAGGCTCAATTCTCCAGGCAAGCCAAGATCATGAGCATCCAGGACCACAAGGTACCTGAGTCAGATGGGCATAAAAAAGTTGTGTCATTACAGCTGCTGCCTGTGTGACCTTGAGCCACTTACCACAATTCTCTGAATGTTGGCTTCCTCATCGCTAATTGGAAATAGTCATCTACCTACCCCACGCTGACTGATTTATCACATGAGGTAAAAATTACAGAGTGGTCTGCATCAGCTAAAGAGAGGGAGGAAGTTGTATCAACTGATACTACATATTTTCCAAACTATTTGAACTAAATCATCTCATTTCACAGATCATATTACTTAACATACTACTTCTGTCACTTAGCAATGCCTGTGTGACACAGGCACACAGAGAATTTCCATGGCCATTTTAAAGGTTTTCAAGACATGTCTCCAAAGGCAAGGGAAACAAAGGCAAAAATGAACTTTTGGGACTTCATCAAGATAAAAAGCTTCTGCACAGCAAAGGAAACAGTCAATGAAACTAAGAGGCAACCTTAGTTGGAAGAAGAATGGGAGAAGATACTTGCAGATGATACTATAGATAAAGGGTTGGTATCCAAGATCTATAAAGAAATTCTCAAAGTCAACACTCAAAAAACAAATAAACTGGTCAAAAAATGGGCAGAAGACATGAACAGTCCTCCAAAGAAGATATACAAATGGCTAACAGACACATGAAAAAATGTTCAATATCATTAACCATCAGGGAGATTCAAATTAAAACCACAATGAGATCCCACCTCACACCAGTTAGAATGGCAAAAATTACAAAACAGGAAACAAGTGTTGGCGAGGATGTGGAGAAAGGGGAACCCTCTTACACTGTTGGTGAGAATGCAAGCTGGTGCAGCCACTCTGGAAAACAGCATGGAGGTTCCTCAAGATGTTAAAAATAGAGCTACCCTATGACCCAGCAATTGCACTATTAGGGATTTACCCCAAAGATACAGATGTAGTGAAAAGAAGGGGCACATGCACCCCAATGTTCATAGCAGCAATGTCCACAATAGCCAAACTGTGGAAGAAACCAAGATGCCCTTCAACAGATGAATGGATAAAGAAGATGTGGTCCATATATACAGTGGAATATTACTCAGTCATCAGAAAGAATGAATACCTACCAGTTACATGGACATGGATGGGACTGGAGGAGATTATGCTGAGTGAAATAAGTCAGTCAGAGAAAGAAAATTATCATATGGTTTCAGTCATATGTGGAATGTAAGGAATAACACGGAGGACATTAGGGGAAGGGAGGGAAAACTGAAGGGAGGAAATCGGAGTGGAAGACAAACCATGAGAGACTATGGAATCCAGGGAACGAACAGGGTTTCACAGGGGAGGGAGGCGGGGAGAGAGGGCAACAAGGTGATGGGTACCGGGGGGACACATGCTGTGATAGGCTCTGGGTGTTATACGCAACTAATGAATCACCATGCAAGACAGAACAGAGAGATCAGGAGGTCTCACACTAGGAATTCAGTGGTTTGGCCTGTAAGTAACGTAATTGTTTGTTGGCCAGAAGAATTCATATGATGTCACTCATACACCGAGAGCCCAGAAAGTGCCATCTTACATGTCCCCAGCAGGTAGTGGGCTGGAATCACTGATGAAGAGCATTAATAACTATCTCAGTATCTATAGCACAAAGATAAAATGGCAATTGCTGTATTCAAGTGTATGTGAATTTAAACTTTGATTACTATTGGCCAATTGTTCTACAAAGACACTGCCTCAATCTACAGTCCTACAGTCTCTCCGGGAGTGCCTCACCCCACCCCCTTCAACCAACAATGGGTTTTCTCAAATAATTTTTTTTTTAAATTTGCTCTGCAGTTACTTTGATTTTCATGAGAAATGAAAGTAGTGGTGCAAGTTGAGTATCATTCCATAGGTTTATTGGCCTTTCTTATTACTTAAAACCCCAAACTATTAGGTTATTCATCTTTGGGAAAATAGTCCTGAATGGGTATCTTTGTAGTTCAGATTTTGCTTATTTCCTTCATTTTTTCCTTCAAGATAAACTCCCAACGTGGACTTGCTGGATGCAAGGGCATTCAGATTCTCAAGACTTTCTGTATTTATTAACAATGTACCTTTCTACAATGTACCTGTCTATACGGCCACAAACAACAGCAGAACATGCTCCTTCCCCTGGAGGTATTGTCAACACGAATTTTTACTACTTAAATTAAAAATTAAAGTATGCATGATAGATAAGTGGATCAAATCAACACACTGTACACCTTAAATTTACACATTATATGCCAATTATATCTCAACAAAGTGGGGAAAAGTAAAAATAAGTTTAAAATAAATTTCAGATGCGCTAGTGTGATGAGTCATCCCATAGAAGGTCATTCTTTGAATTTCTATTTTCTCCTGTAATACATTTATTTATTCAATTATAAAGGTCATACAAGCTTATTGCTAAATATTCAAATACATAAAATGGAAAATATGGGCCTCCTGTGGTTTCACGCCTAAAAACCGTTTGGTATATACCCTTTCTGACGCCTTTCTAGGTATGTGGTAGCATGAATAACTATTGTAATTAGTGTCTTTATCATTACTGTTTCACAAAACTTTGACATATTCATGTATTGCTTCTTCCATCTTTAACTCAAAAACAGACCACCTCCCCACCACAGTATCTCGTAGGTATCAGTGGTTTAGTTCAATTTCTTCCATGGATCCGTGTTATTTCATAGTATGGATACAATGTAATATATTTAAATCATATCCTGTTGGTGGGCATTGGGATTATTTCCAGTAATTTCCAATAAAATAACATGTATTCCAAAGCTTACAATTTTGCAATAGACATTCTTGTACATATGTTTTGAATGATAGTATTTTTCACAATGTTCTTCAGGAGGCATGGAGGAAATTGCTGTCCTCGAATTAAACTTACTAGAGAGGTTGCACATTTTTGGGGGTAGACCATCAGTCACGTTTTTCCTTGACTAACCTTCCTCTTCATGACCATTTTTCTTTTGCTTTTCTCTTGGAGTATTCCTATTTTTCTCATTTATTTTAAGAACATCTTTATCCATTTTATTGCAAATATTTTCTTCCACGCTTCTCTTTGCCTTTGAGCTTGTGTGTGTGCATTTGGCTGTGATAGTTTTATTGTTTTTTTAAGTTTTTATTCGAATTCCAGTATAGTGAATGGACAGTGTAATAATAGTTTCCGGTGTTCAACAGAGTGATTCAACACGTCCCTGCATCACCTGGTACTCATCATGATGAGTGCCCTCTTTCCTCCTCCTCATCTCCTTAACCCTTCCCCACAGCCACCTCCCCTCTGGTGACCATCATTTGCTCTCTTCAAATCAGGAGCGGGCAAGGTCGGTTCTCGCTGAAGGGACCCAGCGTGAGTGGAGAGTTCTCTGCAGCACCGCGTGCACCTCCCTGTTCCGCAGGCAGTAGATGACGGGGCTGCACATGGGCGTGAGCATCGTGTAGACGACGGACAGCACCTTGTTGAGGTCCGTGGGGCTGATGCGGCTGGGGCGGGTGTACATGAAGAGGACCACGGCGTAGAAGATACCCACCACCACCAGGTGGGAGGCGCAGGTGGAGAGGGCTTTGCGGCGGGCGGCTGCGGACGGCATGTGGAGTACGGTCCTCCCAATGGCCACGTAGGAGGCCAGAGCGACCAGTAACGACCCACAGAAGATGACGATGGCAGAGATGAAGTCCACCAGCTCGGCCAGGGCCACATGGGTGCAGGACAGGTTGAGCAGAGGGGAGACGTCACAGAAGAAGTGGTTGAGGATGTTGGGGCCACAGTAGGACAGGCTGGCGATGCATGTCGTCTTGGCCAC
>NW_022633022.1:0-7739 GCF_010015895.1 Lontra canadensis
ACAATGGAGAGTTGTTAAATCACTATTTTGTACACCTGAAACTAATGTAACATTGTGTGTCAACTACAGTTGAATAAAAAAAATAATCCTGCCATTTCTGTGAAAATTACTGTGAAAAGTAGATAATTACTGTGAAATTCCTATGAAATTTAAATTCTGTGAAATTTAAAGAAAATTCTATGAAAATTAAAACAATTTCACAAGAAAAAATAGACATTTAAAAAATAAAATGAGGGTGTTATGTTAGTTTTTTTATGCTTGTATATATGCATTTATTATTTTATTGAGATAGAAATGACTGACATATAACATTTGACCAGTTTCATATGTACAACTTACTGTGAAGTGATCATCATAATAAAACAAGTTAACATACATTACCACATAAAGTTTCACATTTTTTCTTGTGATGAGAACTCTTAAAGTCTATCCTCTTAGCAACTTTCAAATGTGCCATACATTGTTAACTATAGTTACAATAATTATTAACTATAGTCACTGTGTTCTCCACAAGATATTAGCTCACATTTAATAGAATGCTGTTTTTTTAAGACCACAAATAACAAGAGTTGGCAAGGATATGGAGAAATGTTAGACTAATTTGAGATTCCTTCTAGTCCAGATTAAAAATGAAAGCAATCAATCATCCCAATCATAAAACTATGAGCACTTAAAGTTAGAACAGACCTCAGCAATGACTTCTCCTCCTGTCCAGTTCACATATTCTTCTTTAGCATCATTGGTTCAGTAATCTATAGCTGAAGACTAACTCTGAGAAGAAGCTCTTCATCTTATAAAGCAGATTCTTCTAAGATACAGGTGGAAGAACTCCATGGTTGACTGCTGGAGCTCTAGGGTTCTTGCATTCTGAGATTGAATCCCAGCTCACTAGGTGAGTGACCTTGGGAAATTTAACCTCCAGAATCCTCAATGTCAGCACGGATTACATGGAGCACTGGGTGGTGCAAAAATAATGAATACTGTTATGCTGAAAAAATAAAAAATTAATAAAATAAAAGATAATGTTATTACTATGATTGGTGTAACTATTATTGACAAAGACTCTCTTTGACTAGACTTGAGTTAAGCTCCTTTGAACCCTCTTCTCAGCTAGGTTTCTGTGCTCATCTCTGATAAGCTCTAATTTAGCAAGAATTCTGCTAAGTCAATTTATCAAGAATCCCCACCCTTGATGGATGTCTACTTGACAGAGAACACTTGGTAGCTGATCAGATTCCACATACCCACTCTTTATATCTAATCCCTCTCTCTGTCCTCTATTAGAATCTTATTGCACACGTTTAGTAAGAAACCCCTGTTCTTGTTGTGCCCTCTTGGTAGTTTTCCATCCTCTGACCCCCTCACTCTGCTTCTTGGCTATAAATGTCCCCGACTGTTTTTGTTGTATTTGGAGTTGAACCTAACCTCTCTCCCCTGTTCAATACCCCCTTTGTAATAGTCTTGACAAAAGTCTTCCTTACAATTTTTGACATATGTCAGTATAATTTTGCTTTAACATTTATTATTAGAAAGTTTTCTTTCATGTTGATCTGAGAACCTATTATTGCCTCTTCCACACTCATCTTAGCACTTTCCTTTTGGAAACATAAATAGCATTTCTATTCCTTCTTTCATATGAAATCTTTCAGATACATGAATAAAGAGACCACATATATCAAATCTTCATTATTTCAGGTGGAATATGTCCATTCTCTTAAGAGTTCCAATGATTACCCTTTTGTCCCATTTTATGAACCTGTTTGAATGTGACATTACAGCAGTCATCATACTTCAAAGGTGTGCATACAATCTGAGGACACATGACACCATTATCTTTCTTGTCTAAGCCCTACAATTCTATGAATTTGATATGAGATGTAGTTTACAGATGCACTAAATGTTGGCAGCTACATCAAACCTTGGCACACAAATACTGATATGAATCTGGATTTTCTCTAACCTTGAATTTTAGCAGTTTATTTAAAAAAGAAAAGTACAGGATTTAAAATTAGGATGGAATTATTCAGGATAGACTACCCCAAAAAGATATTTCTAGTTATCTAATGAAACAGTGATGGACATGTGTCTTGAGCCTTGAAAGAGATGATGGACACTGACAATGAATCATGAATGTTTTCTAATAATAGGGTGGAATGCAGAAAGGCATGGAAAAGGGAATTAAAGTAATATGTCAGCTAAAAGCTGAATTATCATTACTCGCTGCTTTTTTCCCCCCCACAACCGCATTTGCTAATTTCTATCTCCAAACCTTGCACATACTTCCTCAATACTGGCGGATTTGTCTTCAAAGCAACTTAGAGCCTGATTATGCCAGGTTTGAAACTGTATTTTTTAGGCATGTATTTCTATTTTTCTGAAACAGAAAAGCAATTTAATAGAGAAAGTTGTGAAAGTGTAGAAATTTGATCTCAATTATATGTATAGCAATACATATATATATATATTTATATCACTGAATTAAATACATAGACATATATTTATGTCACTGAGTATATTTATGTGTCATATATATAATAAATTTATCCTTCTTCCCTATAGATTCCACTTCAAAGCAATAAACATTGCAATTTACTTGTCTGGGTCCATCCTTAAGCTACAGATTCTTTGAATATGTAAACTGAATTTATTCAAGGTTGTTAAGCCCATGATCAAAGAAAAAGTCTTTTGAAGTTGAGATCATAAAGTCTTTTGAAGATGAGATCCATTAAGTATCAACTCTTACCAGGCAAAATTTCAATATCCAGCCAGTGTCATATATGACATATTGTATAGAAATGATACATAAGGGTGAAAAGGGGAGTTCTCTGCCCCAAAACACAATTACCAGATACATGAGAAAATATTTTTGACTGAAAAAAACTAGACACAAACTTAGCATTCTTGATGCCATTTAGACTTTTAAAAAGCACTCTGGGAAATAAGCATAGGCTGCACACTGATAGAGGATTTTGCCAAAAGGGACAGTCTCGTTAGCCTTTGTGCATCTCAGCAGCATGCAGCAGCACCAAAAATGAAAACTGGATTTAACCATAGCAGCAAACATTGTCACGTAGGGTAGACAGAACAAAAGTAAACAGGAAAACAAGTGTTAGAGATGAAAAAGCTCAGTATCTTGGCAACATTTTCTGATGTGTTATTTTTATTTTTTTATTATTTTTTTATTTTTTATAAGCATATAATATATTTTTATCCCCCGTGGTAGAGGTCTGTGAATCGCCAGGTTTACACACTTCACAGCACTCACCATAGCAAATACCCTCCCCAATGTCCATAAACCCACCCACATTCTCACAAAGCCCTCCCCCCAGCAACCTTCAGTTTGTTTTGTGAGATTGAGTCACTTATGGTTTGTCTCCCTCCCAATCCCATCTTGTTTCATTTATTCTTCTCCTATCACCTTAACCGCCATGTTGCATCTCCACTTCCTCATATCAGGGAGATCATATGATGGATGTCTTTCTACGATTGACTTATTTTGCTAAACATGATACCCTCTAGTTCCATCCATGTCGTCGCAAATGGCATGATTTCATTTCTTTGGATGGCGGCATAGTATTCCATTGTGTATATATACCACATCTTCTTTATATATTCATCTGTTGATGGACATCTAGGTTCTTTCCATAGTTTGGCTATTGTAGAAATTGCTGCTATAAACATTTGGGTGCACATGTCCCTTCGGATCACTACATTTGTATCTTCAGGGTAAATACCCAGTAGTGCAATTGCTGGGTCATAGGGTAGTTCTATTTTCAAAATTTTGAGGAACCTCCATGCTGTTTTCCAGAGTGGTTGCACCAGCTTGCATTCCCACCAACAGTGTAGGAGGGTTCCCCTTTCTCCGCATCTTCGCCAGCAGCTGTCATTTCCTGACTTGTTCATTTTAGCCATTCTGACTGGTGTGAGGTGATATCTCATTGTGGTTTTGATTTGTATTTCCCTGATGCCAAGTGATGCGCAGCACTTTTTCATGGGTCTGTTGGCCATCTGGATGTCTTCTTTGCAGAAATGTCTGTTCATGTCTTCTGCCCATTTCTTGATTGGATTATTTGTTCTTTGGGTGTTGATTTGCTAAGTTCTTTATAGATTTTGGACACTAGCCCTTTATCTGATATGTCGTTTGCAAATACCTTCTCCCATTCTGTCAGCTGTCTTTTGGTTTTGTTAACTGTTTCCTTTGCTGTGCAAAAGCTTTTGATCTTGATAAAATCCCAATAGTTCATTTCTGCCTTTGCTTCCATTGCCTTTGGCAATGTTCCTAGGAAGATGTTGCTGCAGCTGAGGTCAAAAAGGTTGCTGCCTGTGTTTTGCTCAAAGATTTGGATGGATTCCTTTCTCACACTGAGGTCCTTCAACCATTTTGAGTCTATTTTCCTGTGTGTTGTAAGGAAATAGTCCAATTTTATTTTTCTACATGTGGCTGTCCAATTTTCCCAACACCATTTATTGAAGAGGCTGTCTTTTTTCCATTGGACATTCTTACCTGCTTTGTTGAAGATTAGTTGACCATAGAGTTGAAGGTCTATTTCTGGGCTCTCTCTTCAGTTCTACTGATCTATGTGTCTGTTTTTGTGCCAATACCATGCTGTCTTGATGATGACAGCTTTGTAATAGAGTTTGAAGTCTGGAATTGTGATGCCACCAACTTTGGTTTTGTTTTTCAATATTCCTTTGGCTATTCGAGGTCTTTTCTGGTTCCATATAAATTTCAGGATTATTTGTTCCATTTCTTTGAAATAATGGATGGTATTTTGATAGGAATTGCATTAAATGTGTAGATTGCTTTAGGTAGTATAGACCTTTTCACAATATTTATGCTTCCAATCCAGGAGCATGAAACATTTTTCCATTTTGTTGTGTCTTCCTCAATTTCTTTCATAAGTAATTTATAGTTTTCTGAGTATAGATTCTTTGTGTCTTTGGTTAGGTTTATTCCTAGGTGTCTTATAATTTGGGGTGCAATTGTAAATGGGATTCACTCCTTAACTTCTCTTTCTTCTGTCTTGTTGTTGGTGTAGAGAAATGCAACTGATTTCTGTGCATTGATTTTATATTCTGACACTTTACTGAATTCCTGTACAAGTTCTAGCAGTCTTGGAGTGGAGTCTTTTGGGTTTTCCACATATAGTATCATATCATCTGTGAAGAGTGATAGTTTGACTTCTTCTTTGCTGATTTCGATGCCTTTAATTTCCTTTTGTTTTCTGATTGCTCAGGCTAGAACTTCTAGTACTATGTTGAATAGCAGTGGTGATAATGGACATCCCTGCCGTATTCCTGACCTTAGCAGAAAAGCTTTCAGTTTTTCTCCTTTGAGAATGATATTTGCGGTGGGTTTTTCATAGATGGCTTTGATAATATTGAGGTATGCGCACTCTATCCCTGCACTTTGAGGAGTTTTGATCAGGAAGGGATGCTGTACTTTGTCAAATGCTTTTTCAGGATCTATTGAGAGTATCATATAGTTCTTGTTCTTCATTTTATTAATGTGTTGTATCACACTGACTGATTTGAGGATGTTGAACCATCCTTGCAGCCCTGGAATAAATTCCACTTGGTCGTGGTGAATAATCCTTTTCATGTACTGTTGAATATTATTGGCTAGTATTTTGGTGAGAATTTTCACATCTGTGTTCATCAAGGATATTGGTCTGTAGTTCTCTTTTTTGATGGTATCCTTGTCTGGTTTTGGAATCAAGGTGATGCTGGCCTCATAAAATGAGTTTGGAAGTTTTCCTTCCATTTCTATTTTTTGGAGCAGTTTCAGGAGAATAGGAATTAATTCTTCTTTAAATATTTGGTAGAATTCCCCTGGGAAACTGTCTGGTCCTGGGCTTTTTTTGTTTGGAGATTTTTGATGACTGTTTCAATCTCCTTACTGGTTATGGGTCTGTTTAAGTTTTCTATTTCTTTCTGGTTCAGTTGTGGTAGTTTATATGTCTCTAGGAATGCATCCATTTCTTCCAGATTGTCAAATTTGTTGGCATAGAGTTGTTCATAGTATGTTCTTATAATTGTCTGTATTTCTTTGGTGTTACTTGTGATCTCTCCTCTTTCATTCATGATTTTATTTATTTGGGTTCTTTCTCTTTTCTTTTTGATAAGTCTGGCCATGAGTTTATCAATCTTATTAATTCTTTCAAAGAACCAGCTCCTAGTTTTGTTGATATGTTCTATTGTTTTTTTGGTTTCTATATCATTGATTTCTGCTCTGATCTTTATGATTTCTCTTCTCCTGCTGGGTTTAGGGTTTCTTTCTTGTTCCTCCTCCAGCTCCTTTAAGTGTAGGTTTAGGTTGTTTCTTGAGAAAGGCTTGTACCGCTATATATTTTCCTCTCAGCACTGCCTTTGTTGTGTCCCACAAATTTTGAACCGTTTGTTTTAATTATCATTTGTTTCCATGAATTTTTTCAATTCTTCTTTAATTTCCTGGTTGACCCAGCCATTCTGTAGAAGGATGCAGTTTAGTCTCCATGTATTTGGGTTCTTTACAAATTTCCTCTTGTGATTGAATTCTAGCTTCAGAGCATTGTGGTCTGAAAATATGCAGGGAATAAGCCCAATCTTTTGATACCTGTTGAGACCTGATTTAGGACCGGGGATGTGATCTATTCTGAAGAATGTTCCATGTGAATTCTGTTGCTTTGGGATGAAAAAATCTGAATATATCTGTGATGTCCATCTGGTCCAGTGTGTCATTTAAGGCCTTTATTTCTTTGTTTATCTTTTGCTTGGATGATCTGTCCATTTCAGTGAGGGGAGTGTTAAAGTCCCCTACTATTATTGTATTATTGTTGATGTGTTTCTTTGATTTTGTTATTAATTGGTTTATATATTTGGCTGCTCCCATGTTAGGGGCATAGATATTTAAAATTGTTAGAGCTTCTTGTTGGACAGACCCTTCGGGTATTATATGGTGTCCTTCCTCATCTCTTATTATAGTCTTTGGCTTAAAATCTAATTGATGTGATATAAGGATTGCCACTCCTGCTTTCTTCTGATGTCCATTATCATGGTAAATTCTTTTCCACCCAAACACTTTAAATCTGGAGGTGTCTTTGGGTCCAAAATGAGTTTCTTGGAGTCAACATACAGATTTTTTTTTTTTATCCATTCTGATACCCTTTGTCTTTTGATTGGGGCATTTAGCCCATTGACATTCAGAGGATCTACTGAGAGATATGAATTTAGTGACATTTTATTGCCTCTAAGGTGACTGCTACTGTATATTGCCTCTGTTCCTTTCTGATCTACCTCTTTTTGGCTCTCTCTTTTCTTTGAGGACCGCTTTCAATAATTCTTGTACAGCTGGTTTGGTGTTTGCAAATTCTTTCAGTTTTTGTTTGTCCTGGAAGTTTTTAATATCTCCTTCTACTTTCCCTGATAGCCTAGCTGGATATAGTATTCTTGGCCACATATTTTTCTCGATTAGTGCTCTGAATATATCATGCCAGCTCTTTCTGGCCTGCCAGCTCTCTGTGGATAAGTCTGCTGCCAATCTAATATTTTTACCATTGTATGTTACAGACTTCTTTTCCCTGGATGCTTTCAGGATTTTCTCTTTGTCACTAAGACTTGTAAATTTTACTATTAGGTGATGGGGTGTGGACCTATTCTTATTGATTTTGAGGAGGGTTCTCTGCACCTCCTGGATTTTGATGTTTGTTCCCTTTGCCATATTAGGGAAATTCTCTCCAATAATTCTCTCCAATATACCT
>NW_022633023.1:0-7733 GCF_010015895.1 Lontra canadensis
AAGAAAGCAGGATTGGCAATCCTTATATCAGATCAATTAGATTTTAAACCAAAGACTATAATAAGAGATGAGGAAGGACACTATATCATACTCAAAGGATCTGTCCAACAAGAAGATCTAACAATTGTAAATATCTATGCCCCTAACGTGGGAGCAGCCAACTATATAAACCAATTAATAACAAAATCAAAGAAACACATCCACAATAATACGATAATAGTAGGGGACTTTAACACTCCCCTCACTGAAATGGACAGATCATCCAAGCAAAAGATCAACAAGGAAATAAAGGCCTTAAATGACACACTGGACAAGATGGACATCACAGATATATTCAGAATATTTCATCCCAAAGCAACAGAATACACATTTTTCTCTAGTGCACATGGAACATTCTCCAGAATAGATCACATCCTCGGTCCTAAATCAGGTCTTAACCGGTATCAAAAGATTGGGATCATTCCCTGCATATTTTCAGACCACAATGCTCTGAAGCTAGAACTCAATCACAAGAGGAAATTTGGAAAGAACCCAAATACATGGAGACTAAACAGCATCCTTCTAAAGAATGAATGGGTCAACCAGGAAATTAAAGAAGAATTTAAAAAAATTCATGGAATCAAATTATAATGAAAATACAACAGTTCAAAATCTGTGGGACACAACAAAGGCAGTCCTGAGAAGAAAATATATAGCGGTACAAGCCTTTCTCAAGAAACAAGAAAGGCCTCAGATACACAACCTAACCCTACACCTAAAGGAGATGGAGAAAGAACAAGAAAGAAACCCTAAACCCAGCAGCAGAAGAGAAATCATAAAGATCAGAGCAGAAATCAATGAAATAGAAACCAAAAAAACAATAGAACAAATCAATGAAACTAGGAGCTGGTTCTTGGAAAGAATTAATAAGATTGATAAACCCCTGGCCAGACTTATCAAAAAGAAGAGAGAAAGGACCCAAATAAATAAAATCATGAATGAAAGAGGAGAGATCACAACGAACACCAAAGAAATACAGACAATCATAAAAACATATTATGAGCAACTCTATGCCAACAAATTTGACAATCTGGAAGAAATGGATGCATTCTTAGAGACATATAAACTACCACAACTGAACCAGGAAGAAATAGAAAGCCTGAACAGACCCATAACCAGTAAGGAGATTGAAACAGTCATCAAAAATCTCCAAACAAACAAAAGCCCAGGGCCAGATGGCTTCCCGGGGGAATTCTACCAAACATTTAAGGAAGAACTAATTCCTATTCTCCTGAAACTGTTCCAAAAAATAGAAATGGAAGGAAAACTTCCAAACTCCTTTTATGAGGCCAGCATCACCTTGATCCCAAAACCAGACAAGGATCCCATCAAAAAAGAGAACTACAGACCAATATCCTTGATGAACACAGATGCAAAAATTCTCACCAAAATACTAGCCAATAGGATTCAACAGTACATTAAAAGGATTATTCACCACGACCAAGTGGGATTTATTCCAGGGCTGTAAGGTTGGTTCAACATCCGCAAATCAATCACTGTGATACAACACATTAATAAAAGAAAGAACAAGAACCATATGATACTCTCCATAGATGCTGAAAAAGCATTTGACAAAGTACAGCATCCCTTCCTGATCAAAACTCTTCAAAGTGTAGGGATAGAGGGCACATACCTCAATATTATCAAAGCCATCTATGAAAAACCCATCGCAAATATCATTCTCAATGGAGAAAACCTGAAAGCATTTCCGCTAAGGTCAGGAACACAGCAGGGATGTCCGTTATCACCACTGCTATTCAACATAGTACTAGAAGTCCTAGCCTCAGCAATCAGACAACAAAAGGAAATCAAAGGCATCCAAATCGGCAAAGAAGAAGTCAAACTATCACTCTTCGCAGATGATATGATACTATATGTGGAAAACCCAAAAGACTCCACTCCAAAACTGCTAGAACTGGTACAGGAATTCAGTAAAGTGTCAGGATATAAAATCAATGCACAGAAATCAGTTGCATTTCTCTACACCAACAACAAGACAGAAGAAAGAGAAATTAAGGAGTCAATCCCATTTACAATTGCACCCAAAACTATAAGATACCTAGGAATAAACCTAACCAAAGAGACTAAGAATATATACACAGAAAACTATAAAGTACTCATGAAAGAAATTGAGGAAGACACAAAGAAATGGAAAAATATTCCATGCTCCTGGATTGGAAGAATAAATATTGTGAAAATGTCTATGCTACCTAAAGCAATCTACACATTTAATGCAATTCCTTTCAAAGTACCATCCATTTTTTTTCAAAGAAATGGAACAAATAATCCTAAAATTTATATGGAACCAGAAAAGACCTCGAATAGCCAAAGGAATATTGAAAAAAGAAAGCCAAAGTTGGTGGCATCACAATTCCGGACTTCAAGCTCTACTACAAAGCTGTCATCATCAAGACAGCATGGTACTGGCACAAAAACAGACACATAGATCAGTGGAACAGAATAGAGAGCCCAGAAATAGACCCTCAGCTCTATGGTCAACTAATCTTCGACAAAGCAGAAAAGAATGTCCAATGGAAAAAAGACAGCCTCTTCAATAAATGGTGTTGGGAAAATTGGATAGCCACATGCAGAAAAATGAAATTGGATCATTTCCTTACACCACACACAAAAATAGACAAAATGGATGAAGGACCTCAATGTGAGAAAGGAATCCATCAAAATCCTTGAGGAGAACACAGGTAGCAACCTCTTCGACCTCAGCCACAGCAACATCTTCCTAGGAACATCGCCAAAGGCAAGGGAAGCAAGTGCAAAAATGAACTATTGGGATTTTATCAAGATCCAAAGCTTTTGCACAGCAAAGGAAACAGTTAACAAAACCAAAAGACAACTGACAGAATGGGAGAAGATATTTGCAAACGACATATCAGATAAAGGGCTAGTGTCCAGAATCTATAAAGAACTTAGCAAACTCTACACCCAAAGAACAAATAATCCAATCAAGAAATGGGCGGAAGACATGAACAGGCATTTCTGCAAAGAAGACATCCAGATGGCCAACAGACACATGAAAAAGTGCTCCATATCACTCGGCATCAGGGAAATACAAATCAAAACCACAATGAGATACCACCTCACACCAGTCAGAATGGCTAAAATTAACAAGTCCGGAAATGACAGATGCTGGCGAGGATGCGGAGAAAGGGGAACCCTCCTACACTGTTGGTGGGAATGCAAGCTGGTGCAACCACTCTGGAAAACAGCATGGAGGTTCCTCAAAATGTTGAAAATAGAACTACCCTATGACCCAGCAATTGCACTGCTGGGTATTTACCCTAAAGATACAAACGTAGTGATCCGAAGGGGCACATGCACCCAAATGTTTATAGCAGCAATGTCTACAATAGCCAAACTATGGAAAGAACCTAGATGTCCATCAACAGACAAATGGATAAAGAAGATGTGGTATATATACACAATGGAATACTATGCAGCCATCAAAAGAAATGAAATCTTGCCATTTGCGACGACGTGGATGGAACTAGAGGGTATCATGCTTAGCGAAATAAGTCAATCGGAGAAAGACAACTCTCATATGATCTCCCTGATATGAGGGAGAGGAGATGCAACATGGGGGTTAAGGGGGTAGGAGAAGAGTAAATGAAGCAAGATGGGATTGGGAGGGAGATAAAACCATAAGTGACTCTTAATCTCACAAAACAAACTGAGGGTTGCTGGGGGGAGGGGGTTGGGAGGGAGGGGTGGGGTTATTATGGAAATTGGGGAGGGTATGTGCTATGGTGAGTGCTGTGAAGTGTGTAAACCTGGCAATTCACAGACCTGTACCCCTGGGGAAAAAAAATATATGTTTATAAAAAATAAAATAAAAAATAAAAAATAAATAAATAAAATCTTAAAAAAAAAAGAATTTCTTTAGACTGAAGAGAAAAGATGCCATATAGAAAACTAATTCTGAATAGATAACAATGCCTGGAAGAATACATATTTGGTAAATACAACAATTTCAAAAAACAAAACTAAACTAAAAAACCTCTTCATAATTCAGTAGTTGGCCTCATTAATATCCTTCCTCCAGTCTTTAATTAGGCAAAGGAAGTCAGTCAATATATAGCAGATTGGAAGAGCGGTCCTATTTTGACCTAGTTGATATTATATAACATCACACTGAATATTGGTAAAATACATATTTCTCTCAAACGTACTGGAAATACTCAGTGATAAAAGCCATATGATGAGCCACAAAACAGGTCACATTTTGTTAGAAGAGAATTTGTAGAGAATTTGTTCTGTACTACAGTAGTATCCAATTCTAAGTCACTGAGTAGTATACATCTAGAAAATCTCCACATGCTTGAAGATTATATGCTCTATTTCTAATGGATATTGGGTCTGAAAAATAACAAAAAAAACTCAAAAAATAATTGAGGAAAACACAGCTTCTTAAAAATTGTCTCATAAGCAATTCAGTGCTTAGATTTATAGCATTAAATGCAATAAAGAAAAAAGAAAAAGAGGTCCAATCCCAGGATATAAACTTCCACATTGGTGGAGGGACACCGAGCTGGCTCAGCGGGTGGAGCCTGTGACTCCTGATGTTGAGTTCAAACCCCATATTGGGTATTGAGATGACTTAACAAAAAATCTTAAAGAAGCTAGCTGAATGAAATAATCCCAGAGTCAAAGTTGTCAACATAAAAATAAACTCTATGTATTTAATTTATCCCATTAAAATTGAAGGAGAAATATTATATGCTAACTGCAAAAGATGTGGCGAATGCACTTGAGAAAATGCAACATACACTCATGATAAAATTGCTCAGTAAATTAAGAATACTAGTAAATTTTCTCAGCCTCCTAAATCAAATTTCAAAAACAAAATTGAAGCCAAAATCTATGGCTGATACCCTAATTAATGCTGACATACAGACCGCCTGACCCATGACGAGGAACAAGACATGTTTCAGTCTTACCAGGGAAATTAAACAGTGTATCCAAGACCATAGAGCTAGTTCAGTAAGTCAATAGTCCTAAAGTCAAATTATACCTCAGAATAATATTTTAATAGCTAAGAAAATAAGAACCAGAATGGTATTTTGAAAATAAGATATTATGAAGACCGAAAATCAACCACAATAAACCACATAAGGAATAATCACTTAAGGCTCTCATTCTCATGTTTTCCATATATATAGATAAATACAAACACACACACACACACACACACACACACACACACACGTATCTCCAGCTCTTGTCAATATCAATATTATCTGGGGTTTTCCAAAATTAAAATGTAGCAGCTGATCTCCCATTTTCAGTGTGATCTCTACTATCAGGAAACTATGGGACATATGTGGGGTTTCTAAGTCATCTGTAATGCTTTCTCAGAACTTTCAGAGTCACTGCAGAGAGGTGATTTTACAGTCTTGGCTTCAAAGAGGACCATAAAAGTAGTTCTTGAATCATTTATTAAAGTATGTTGTACTCTTAGGAATCAGTTAAGAAATTAAATGATATATTTCAAACTGTAATAGTTGGAGAAAATAAGGAAACAATTAACTCCTAATGAAATTAAGTTTGGGGATATTATATAGATTTATAGAGTGTGGCTTTATATAAGACAATCAGATGGTTATTGGTAGCACATTAACTTGAAAGCTTTCTTCCGTAGTGTAGTAGCACTGTCATCCTTTCGTCACATAAAGCAAATATTTTCCTAAATCTGTTACATCTCTAACTTATCATAATTATTTGTTTCCATGCCTCCTTTCCTATTCTGTTGTCCACTTCCAAGGGAAATTCATAGAGTACTGTTCTACTTGGCCTCAGAGCTGAACACAGCTCCTAACTCAATATAGGAGTTTTGAATTTAATTAAGTTGGATTTTAAGGATAAAGCAGGCATTTCTAAATTGTAGAGAGAGCAGAACAAGACTCGTAGGATCAAAGGTAAAAACATGGACCAACTAGAAAAGACAACACACAAGGAGGATTTGGACATGATAGTGTTAAAAAAAAAAACTCTGAGAAACATTGTAGTAGCCAATTACAGAAAACAAAAAACAAAACAAAAACAATTTGTTCAGCACAATGGAATATTTAAGTAGTTAGAACATAAGGTTAAGCTTTCATGGAACAACTATTTATATACACATAAATCCATTATGCATTCTGAAGAAAAATTTGGAAAAAAATTGACTTGCATTATCTATATAGATGTGTCCATCTGCTGTTCAAAGCAAGATCATTTTGAGATTGCATGGATTCAACCCTCGGGTTACTCAACAATCTTCAGGTGAACTATTACATTTTGGATTATAGGGAACAGGGACAAATTACCTCCTCTTAGAATGGAGCAATGTATAGTAACTTGTAAATGGATTTAAGTAGCAATGGTGCAGCACTGAAGACTTACATAAAGTTCCAAGTATGGATCAATATTCTTTGAAACTAAAAGGTAGTACATTGCCTCTTAAATTCTACCAAGTCTTACTTTTGCTGTTCTTAACCAGAAATATCAGTATTCAAAGCATAGACTTTACATTTCCAAAATTTGACATTAATTAGGTTGAAGACCTTTTTTCACCAACAGTTTTGAACTTTTTGGATGACCATGAAATTAAATTTCATGAATATAAAACAGAGTGAAAGTATTTCCTTTCTGGAGAATTAATGAATTTATAAATTTCCTTTAAAAGTTTTTATTAATAATACCCACTATCCACATACCCACTTTTTTACTAAAATCATTCTATAATGTAAGAACTTTGACTTCAGAACTGTGTTTTTGCTTTTGTCTGATAGATACATACATATTATAGTAATAGTCAGTCTCCAAAGAAGTCAATATAGAACACAAGAAGGGCTATTCATTTAGGACTCCTTAATTAGAAGCAAAATTTTCATGCATAGAAATAAATACAATTTAAGTTTAGGCTCTGCATATACTAGTCCCATCTTAACAAAATTAAACACAAATTTTTTTTTTTTTTTTTTAAAGATTTTATTTATTTATTTGACAGAGAGAGATCACAAGTAGACAGAGAGGCAGGCAGAGAGAGAGAGGGAAGCAGGCTCCCTGCCGAGCAGAGAGCCCGATGCGGGACTCGATCCCAGGACCCTGAGATCATGACCTGAGCCGAAGGCAGCGGCTTAACCCACTGAGCCACCCAGGCGCCCTAAACACAAATTTTGATAAGAAAAGTAAAAGTTACATTTATTTGGTCACTTAATGAATTAAAAATTTTACACATCTACCATTTGTTCTTAACATCACAGTGAATGTGTTAAAAGAAAAAAAAAGTTTTTGTCCTCTAAAAGATCTTAATCTATATAAGGACATCAGAGTATATGTAAATCTTGGAGGTGAAACAAATGAAAATAAAATCAAGTGTCAGAATGTGTGGTGCAGAGCAGAAGAAAACACTAGTATTTCCTTTTTATCTTAAATGTCATTTATGACACAGATCAGGATGCCAGACGCAGTGATATTTTCTAAAAATCAAGGTGATCTCTGTGCTTTTTACAACCATAGTCTGGTTTCTGAATGATTTATGGTCTTCTCAAACCAATTAAGAAGTTAATAACAACAGTGTTTCTTTGAAGAACGTTTTTATTTCTTGTGTTGCTATTTAAGTGACTAATATATGTATAAGCCAGGTAAAATTACATAGTTAATGCATAACACATTTTTAAAAAGTTAGTGTAATTAAA
>NW_022633024.1:0-7723 GCF_010015895.1 Lontra canadensis
AAAAAAAAAAAAAAAGAAGAAGCCAGTCAAAGCAGCCTTAGAGGTCACCCTACCCAACCCTGTCCCCAACCCATTTAACAGAGGACAGAACTAAAGTCTAGAAAAGAGACATGGCTTGCCTCAGCTCAGGAATAGTGTTCAAATGAACGCACAGTGACAGTTCAAATGCAATGCTCTTCCTACTACCCCCTGCTCCCCTTCTTTTTTTCCTTTTACATATTTTATTTATTTATTTATTTATTTATTTATTTATTTATTTGACAGACAGAGATCACAAGTAGGCAGAGAGGCAGGCGGGGGGGGGGGGAAGCAGGCTCCCCACTGAGCAGAGAGCCCGACTCGGGGCTAGATCCCAGGATCCTGGGATCATGACCTGAGCCGAAGGAGAGGCTTTAACCCACTGAGCCACCCAGGCGTCCCCCCACCTGCTCCCTTCTAAATCAACCTGGAAAATCAGAGAACACACCCCAAATCTTTTTTGCAGTAGGGTGAGATATCAAATTAAAATTAGTCAATAGATAAAATACAGCATTATGAGCTGAGATGCTAAACTGCATGGAAACATGCTGCTGTAGCCTGTGGTTAAAGAGGAGGCTGGATTTCACCTAGGGCATCCCACTTATGCATGTGAATGTCTGGAGTGTTTTGTTTGTGGAAAGCTTTGGGAAAGCTTCCAAGGAGGCCTCAGTATGTGCAAAACCAGGCATGACTAAGATGTCCCCAGGACCCTGAGAAAGCCTAGTGCCCTACAGTATGAAGGGACCTCATGAAGGTCCCCAGTGTCACATATGACTGGAGGGGGAACAATAACCTCCCACCATCACAGAATTAGCCCTGATCTAGACCTAAATCCAGGATCCTCGGTCAAAGTCAGTGTAGATAGAGAAATAGAGAATGCCTAAGCTTTGCAACTGAGTTTAAAACTCACTCTGTCAATGACTATCTGCTTCTCTCAGTAAAAGGTAAGTCCAGGTGCGTCTCTCTTCCTTCTGTGCTCTGTGACTTCTTGACCAGTGGGATAGGGAAGAAGTGCTGCTGGGCCATTTTCCAGGCCCATACATTTTAATTGTCAGTTTCCACTTCCCATGTCTGGGGACACTCACTCTTGGATGCAGCCACCATGCTGTGAGGAAACCCAAGCCACCCAGGGAGGTCACAGGCATATGTTCTAACTGACATATGTCCCAGATGAAATTCCAGCCAACAGGCAGAAACAACACCAGACATGTGAGTGAGGGGGTCCTTTGAGGTGACTCCATCCCGTGTTGGCTTGAACCCCATGAAAAACCCTAGGCTAGGACCCCCTACCTCAGCCAAGTCAACTCTCCAACTGTGAGAGATAAGAACACAATGATTATTCTTGCTGTAAGCCACCATGTTTGGGGATGATTCATTACCCAACAGCAGACAATTGGAGCAGACTGTATGACATCCCAGCTATGGTGTCAGCAGGGTCACATCTTGCAGGGCTAGGGCAATATCCTCCTGGGTGTTGTAGCCCATGCTCTTGATCAATGCATGATGTGTTTCCCTGCAGCCAGGTTTCACAGGTGGAGAGTCAAGAGATAAACTGGCAGTGGCCCCTCCATTGATTACACAAGTGAAGATTTTGCTTCTTAATTTTGCAACTGTGGTCTATGCTGGTCTAAAGGTCTTAGACACCCATGATGTAACACTGCCACTGGGGACAAAACAATGGTTCAATTAAACTGGAAGTCAAGATGCACATTCAGCAACTTAGAAGAGGTTAAGAAGAGGGTTACCAGATGGGGTGACAGACCTTGACTATTAGGAAGGAATTGGGCTATTCTTTTTTTTTTTTTTAAGATTTTATTTATTTATTTGTCAGAGAGAGAGAGAGAGAGATCACTAGTAGGCCGAGAGGCAGGCAGAGGCAGAGGGAGAAGCAGGCTCCCTGCCGAGCAAGGAGCCCGATGCGGGACTCGATCCCAGGACACTGGGATCATGACCTGAGCCGAAGGCAGCCGCCCAACCAACTGAGCCACCCAGGCATCCCGGAATTGGGCTATTCTTACGTGATTAGAAGAAGGGGTAAGTCTGGAAGAAGAGATGCTCTAGGGTGCTTCTTATACTCCCACATCCTATGATTAAAGTCAAATGGAAAACTATGTCCCACTATAAGCAAGATGGCCAGTGACCCACACCCTTTAGGAATAAACTTAAGAGTCACCCAACAGGCACAGAACCATAAAGAACAAATCTGTTTGCTGAGGGTAAAGGGAATATGGAATGTTTGTGGTAAATGGAAATTATAAATATCAGCTACCACTACATGACCAGTTGCAGAAGCGAGGACTATAATAGTTATGTTTCCTCCTTATTTGGATGTGAATCTATTAGCATATATATTAGGTAGTTTTTCTTTCGCTCTCTCATTTGCCCACCATTTAACATAAATGTGTATAACCGTGTTTAATCTTATATCTCAATATGTTAAGCTATAAGATATCAAAGGAGGAGTGTGGCTTAGCTGGAAAAATAATGGATAAAGATGGATAAAGGACTTTGTGTCATTTTTGGGGGAAAGTGTACGTGAATTTTTTATTGTATATAAAAATGTGGTAGGTAGAAGCAATACTTTCTTGTTGTCTTTATTAAGAAGTTAAATATGGTTATAAGAGATATAAATGGGTGCCAAGTTGACTAAGAGTGATGTATGTATTGATCTAGTAAACTGGAAGGAGACTTCCAGGATTCCCTGTACAGCTGCAGGATGGCCACAGGAAGCATTTGGAAATGGAAGGGAAAAAATGGAAGTTGGTTGAGCCTCTCTGTCTCTCTCTTTTCTTTTTTTTTTAACACCATGGATGTCAGTATAGAGCCTGGTATGGTGACTTCCCACACACACATCACTGCTCCACTGCCTCCACTTAATGACACAGCTGCAGCAACTCTAGCTCCCATTTCATGTCTTCCTTCGCCCTCTCCAGTTTCTGAGCCAGTGGGTGCACCTCCATGGCAAAGGGTGTCAGTGTCTGCAGGTTGCACATGCTATCACCCTCACGCACCTCATGTCTTTTTCCTTCCCAATTGCCCTTCTGCTGACTTCAGCGCCGACACCAGATGTGGAAGAAAAGGGCTTCCGTAAACCCTTTAACTGGTTCCCATAACTGCACAAAGCCAACCTCCATAACACATAGCCTGTCCACATAATTTGTAGTGTTCCTGCTTTTCTGATCAAACCCTACCTGAAGGACCTCAGTGATGCTCCAGCCACAATGGTCTTCCTGTCCCTTGAGTATGACAAGTTTATTCCCCCCGAAGGCATTTTCCACTTGTGGTCTCCTGCCTAAAATACTCCCTCTCAGATATCCCCATGCCTGGCTCCTTCTTGTCAAGCATTGTCAGCTCAAATGTCACCTCTGTCAGGAGACTTTCCTTGGCCACAGCATCTAAAATAAACCCCAGTCATTCTTAATCATACACCGTTATTGTTTCCATGGCACTTATCACTTTAAAATTTTATTTTTGTTTGTTTAAATACCAGTTGTCTATCTTTTGAAGCTGTTTGAGGATAGAGATCTTGCCTTTCTTGCTAACTACAGTATCCCCTTGCCCACTGCAGAGCTGAAGGCAGACCTCACTGGTATAGAATGAATGACTGACCTTGTCCAAGCTACTTTCCTCTGGGAGCTTCAGCTCCATGAGCAGTCCATGACATGCATAAGGCCTTTCTCACAGAGCGGTCAGGAGGTTGGTTGAGCCTGGAGCTGAAGAGCACCCTGCAGAGCACCTGGGAGGGACTGGCTCTCAAAACTTTGGTCCCCTTCCCTGCATGTATGCTTTGCTAGGGACCACCTGAGGGACTTGGGAGCTGAGGTGGAATCACTAGGGTAGAATCAGATCTCTGAGATTCCTGGATCCTGGAAGAATACTTTTATTTCCTTTTCATGTTTTCTGTGTTTGCAAGATGCCAGAGTACCCTTCTGCTAACAGCACTGGTGTGCTATGTGCCTTCATCTTAGAAGCACTTTCTCAGCTTCCGTGCCTGGTAATTCTTACTTCTTGGTCTTTTGCTTCCCAATCTACCCATGGAATCAAAGTCAATCCCCAGCCTCTGCCCAGTGCCCACTGAATCACGCTGACATTGGTATCCAATTGATTTCCTTGCCTCTGCCTTACAGACACGGATGAAAAGAAGCGCCATTTTCATCTGGCCCAGAGGGGAAGCAGGTACTGAAGGCAGGTACCAATGCAGAAGGATGTTCTGGAACAAGATGCAGTAGTCCTACTCATCAGTAAAATCTAAATAGCAGAGTGAGTCCACCTTATATATCTTATGTGTGGACCTATAAAAAATAAAAACTTCCTAAGCAGAACCATGGCTAAATGAGAACCAGTCAGTGATACTTCAATTCACTTTCAACTCCTAATTTGGGAAGTAATGAACTTGTCTCCTTCTCCCAAGCTGCATTAGGCATCCAGCAGACTACAAAGTGGAATAAATGGATCCATCAGCAATACCCTTCTTCCCTCAGCTCCCAGGTTACACACATGGAACATATTTAATGGAATCTGAGTGATGGAGGGCTGAGTTGGCCATAGGGTTTTAGGAAGACATAAGAAAATGTCCTATAGAGATACATACGGAAACAAGTGCAAGGTTTCTTTGGCCATCTTCTGCTTTAGGGGAGAAGGTCTTTGTCTCACTATCAGACATTATCCTTCATGCATGCACAATATACTTGCTGCTAAGTCATATGCTAAGTATTGGGGAGTAGCTGTCCTTGGGAGACTCACACTTTCACAGAGAGAAAGAGACAAATCAATCATCATTTCCAATACAGGGTAATAGGTACTAGGAAGGAGGAAACATGGGGTTCAGTGAAAGTCTTATGTTGAGCCACCTAATCTGGTTTATGGGGAAGATAGAGTGTCAGGGAGGGTTTGGTTAAGAAAGTCTATTCAGCCAGGGCTTAATGAAGAGCAGATGTATGTCAAAAGGACATAAATTATCCTGGGAACCCCGCAGACAGAGCATTCTCATGGACAAAGCCAACTGGACAGGTAAGATGTGAATCCGGCCCAGGTTAAAACTATCAGGGGCTTCTGTTGCCCCTCATCCTAGAAGACCCAGCCCCTTCATGGTAGCTCAGACTTCATGATCTGGCCCCTATAAGAGGAAACACGATGTGCCCACATTGTACCAGCCCCCTTGATGCTCTGACCTCTCCCACACTTATTTCAAATCACACTCTTCCATCTCTTTGGATCACTATCCCCTGACCAAACCCCTTTGCCCAATGCGCCATATTCATACTTCTACCCTTAGTGTGTAGCTCAGGGAAGCTGCCTGAGGGGAGTCGATTGTCAAAACTGACATCTATCTGGAACCTCAGAATGTAGGCTACTGGGTTCCTAATGCAGCTTGGGTGGAGACTTAGGAATAGTAGATATTGTCGCCTAATTCAGTAGTTTTGCAGATATAATTCTTTAAGATGAGACCATACTGAATTAGGGTGGCTCCAAATCCAGTAATTTGTGTTTTTAGAAGAGGATGGGGGTGCCTGGTGGTTTAGTCAGTTAGGCATCTGACTCTTGATTTCAGCTCAGGTCATGATCTCAGGGTTGTGAGATTGAGCCCCACGTCAGGCTCTGTTCTTAGCAAGGAGTCTGCTTGAGGAATCTCTCTCTTCCTCATCTCCTATCCCTCCCCCACTCTCTTGCATGTACTCTCTTAAATAAATAAATAAATCTTTTTTAAAATTTTAAGAAGAGGACAGGACACAGAAACACACAAAGGGACAAAGGCTATGTGACAACAGAGGCAGGAGTTTGAGTGATGCCACTCCAAGACAAGGAATGGCAGACATCATTGGCACCTCTCAGAAACCAAGAAGAGCCCCTTCCCCAGAACCTTTGTAGGGAGAAGGCTCTGTTGACAACTTGATTTTGGACTTCTAGCCTCCAGAATTCTGAGAGAGTAAATCTCAGTTGTTTTAAGCCACCTAGTTTGTCACCATTTGCTAGAGTAGCACAGGAAATGAACACAGCCTCCCTCACAAACAGTCTCCCTCTCCAGCTTCTTCAGAAACACCTCACTGCCTCCCGTGCACACCCCCCCACCCTGCTACACTGTGAGCTTCTCCTTGGGATCACTCATCACAGTCTATAATTATTCATTTATTCATGTGACATTTTTAGTAGTATTTCTCTCCCCCACTAGATTATAAACCCTATTATGCTAGGGAATCTTATTGAAGTCAGTCGTTTCTGAATCAGCAATGTTTACCATCATGGGGGGGAGCTCCATGAATGTTATATTAACTAAATAATTACCAATAGATTCCACACAAGGCTAAGTAACTGTAAGATTCATTTTAAAAAGTAACAAAAGAATGGAAGAGAAAGAGGTACCAGGAGCAAAAGAGAGAACCAGATGGTATGGAATCTATAGGGAAGGTTGGGCTTTGGGTTGTATCTGCAATGGATTCCAATAGATAAACTCCTAAAATCATATGGCTGAAACCATCAGCTTTTCAAACTCTCTTGACTGTGACCCATGGTGAGGCACACATCTGATACCATAGCCCTATTTTTAGGGCTATGGTAATAAGAGATATTTCCTATTCTCTTCCATTCTATTCCATGCTATTTGTCTTCCTTGTCCCCTTCTTCTAATCTCCACATCCTCCTCTTCTCTTTCTGCTTCTCCTCCCCCTTCTGCTTCTCCTCCATCCTCTTCTTCCCCTTCTTCCTCTTCCTCTGCTGCTGCTGATGGACAGAACCCATTAAATTCACTTCACCACCAGCCAGTAGGCTGTACCAGTCCATTCCAGAATGTAAGCGCCGTGAGGGCAGGAATCGTGCTCTTATTCACAGCTCCTTCTCCAGAACTGAGTGCAATCCCTGACACTTACCAGGTGACACTTTGTTGAATAAGTGAACAAATCTATCAAGAGTTACATTGTGTGTTCCTGATCTCAATGGGAAGGCTGCAAGCTTTTTCCCATTGAGGATGATATTTGCTATGGGTCTTTCATAGACAGACAATCATATAAAAAATGGGCAGAAGATATGAACAGACACTTCTCCAATGAAGACATAAAAATGGCTATCAGACACATGAAAAAATGTTCATCATCACTAGCCATCAGGGAGATTCAAATTAAAACCACATTGAGATACCACCTTATACCAGTTAGAATGGCCAAAATTAGCAAGACAGGAAACAACATGTGTTGGAGGGGTTGAGGAGAAAGGGGAACCCTCTTACACTGTTGGTGGGAATGCAAGTTGGTGCAGCCACTTTGGAGAACAGTGTGGAGATTCCTCAAGAAATTAAAAATAGAGCTTCCCTATGACCCTGCCATTGCACTACTGGGTATTTACCCCAAAGATACAGATGTGGTGAAAAGAAGGGCCATCTGTACCCCAATGTTTATAGCAGCAATGGCCACGGTCGCCAAACTGTGGAAAGAACCAAGATGCCCTTCAACAGACGAATGGATAAGGAAGATGTGGTCCATATACACTATGGAGTATTATGCCTCCATCAGAAAGGATGAATACCCAACTTTTGTAGCAACATGGACGGGACTGGAAGAGAGTATGCTGAGTGAAATAAGTCAAGCAGAGAGAGTCAAGTATCATATGGTTTGACTTATTTGTGGAGCATAACAAATAGCATGGAGGACAAGGGGAGATGGAGAGGAGAAGGGAGTTGGGGGAAATTGGAAGGGGAGGTGAACCATGAGAGACT
>NW_022633025.1:0-7723 GCF_010015895.1 Lontra canadensis
AAAAAAAAAAAAAAAGAAGAAGCCAGTCAAAGCAGCCTTAGAGGTCACCCTACCCAACCCTGTCCCCAACCCATTTAACAGAGGACAGAACTAAAGTCTAGAAAAGAGACATGGCTTGCCTCAGCTCAGGAATAGTGTTCAAATGAACGCACAGTGACAGTTCAAATGCAATGCTCTTCCTACTACCCCCTGCTCCCCTTCTTTTTTTCCTTTTACATATTTTATTTATTTATTTATTTATTTATTTATTTATTTATTTGACAGACAGAGATCACAAGTAGGCAGAGAGGCAGGCGGGGGGGGGGGGAAGCAGGCTCCCCACTGAGCAGAGAGCCCGACGCGGGGCTAGATCCCAGGATCCTGGGATCATGACCTGAGCCGAAGGAGAGGCTTTAACCCACTGAGCCACCCAGGCGTCCCCCCACCTGCTCCCTTCTAAATCAACCTGGAAAATCAGAGAACACACCCCAAATCTTTTTTGCAGTAGGGTGAGATATCAAATTAAAATTAGTCAATAGATAAAATACAGCATTATGAGCTGAGATGCTAAACTGCATGGAAACATGCTGCTGTAGCCTGTGGTTAAAGAGGAGGCTGGATTTCACCTAGGGCATCCCACTTATGCATGTGAATGTCTGGAGTGTTTTGTTTGTGGAAAGCTTTGGGAAAGCTTCCAAGGAGGCCTCAGTATGTGCAAAACCAGGCATGACTAAGATGTCCCCAGGACCCTGAGAAAGCCTAGTGCCCTACAGTATGAAGGGACCTCATGAAGGTCCCCAGTGTCACATATGACTGGAGGGGGAACAATAACCTCCCACCATCACAGAATTAGCCCTGATCTAGACCTAAATCCAGGATCCTCGGTCAAAGTCAGTGTAGATAGAGAAATAGAGAATGCCTAAGCTTTGCAACTGAGTTTAAAACTCACTCTGTCAATGACTATCTGCTTCTCTCAGTAAAAGGTAAGTCCAGGTGCGTCTCTCTTCCTTCTGTGCTCTGTGACTTCTTGACCAGTGGGATAGGGAAGAAGTGCTGCTGGGCCATTTTCCAGGCCCATACATTTTAATTGTCAGTTTCCACTTCCCATGTCTGGGGACACTCACTCTTGGATGCAGCCACCATGCTGTGAGGAAACCCAAGCCACCCAGGGAGGTCACAGGCATATGTTCTAACTGACATATGTCCCAGATGAAATTCCAGCCAACAGGCAGAAACAACACCAGACATGTGAGTGAGGGGGTCCTTTGAGGTGACTCCATCCCGTGTTGGCTTGAACCCCATGAAAAACCCTAGGCTAGGACCCCCTACCTCAGCCAAGTCAACTCTCCAACTGTGAGAGATAAGAACACAATGATTATTCTTGCTGTAAGCCACCATGTTTGGGGATGATTCATTACCCAACAGCAGACAATTGGAGCAGACTGTATGACATCCCAGCTATGGTGTCAGCAGGGTCACATCTTGCAGGGCTAGGGCAATATCCTCCTGGGTGTTGTAGCCCATGCTCTTGATCAATGCATGATGTGTTTCCCTGCAGCCAGGTTTCACAGGTGGAGAGTCAAGAGATAAAACTGGCAGTGGCCCCTCCATTGATTACACAAGTGAAGATTTTGCTTCTTAATTTTGCAACTGTGGTCTATGCTGGTCTAAAGGTCTTAGACACCCATGATGTAACACTGCCACTGGGGACAAAACAATGGTTCAATTAAACTGGAAGTCAAGATGCACATTCAGCAACTTAGAAGAGGTTAAGAAGAGGGTTACCAGATGGGGTGACAGACCTTGACTATTAGGAAGGAATTGGGCTATTCTTTTTTTTTTTTTTAAGATTTTATTTATTTATTTGTCAGAGAGAGAGAGAGAGAGATCACTAGTAGGCCGAGAGGCAGGCAGAGGCAGAGGGAGAAGCAGGCTCCCTGCCGAGCAAGGAGCCCGATGCGGGACTCGATCCCAGGACACTGGGATCATGACCTGAGCCGAAGGCAGCCGCCCAACCAACTGAGCCACCCAGGCATCCCGGAATTGGGCTATTCTTACATGATTAGAAGAAGGGGTAAGTCTGGAAGAAGAGATGCTCTAGGGTGCTTCTTATACTCCCACATCCTATGATTAAAGTCAAATGGAAAACTATGTCCCACTATAAGCAAGATGGCCAGTGACCCACACCCTTTAGGAATAAACTTAAGAGTCACCCAACAGGCACAGAACCATAAAGAACAAATCTGTTTGCTGAGGGTAAAGGGAATATGGAATGTTTGTGGTAAATGGAAATTATAAATATCAGCTACCACTACATGACCAGTTGCAGAAGCGAGGACTATAATAGTTATGTTTCCTCCTTATTTGGATGTGAATCTATTAGCATATATATTAGGTAGTTTTTCTTTCGCTCTCTCATTTGCCCACCATTTAACATAAATGTGTATAACCGTGTTTAATCTTATATCTCAATATGTTAAGCTATAAGATATCAAAGGAGGAGTGTGGCTTAGCTGGAAAAATAATGGATAAAGATGGATAAAGGACTTTGTGTCATTTTTGGGGGAAAGTGTACGTGAATTTTTTATTGTATATAAAAATGTGGTAGGTAGAAGCAATACTTTCTTGTTGTCTTTATTAAGAAGTTAAATATGGTTATAAGAGATATAAATGGGTGCCAAGTTGACTAAGAGTGATGTATGTATTGATCTAGTAAACTGGAAGGAGACTTCCAGGATTCCCTGTACAGCTGCAGGATGGCCACAGGAAGCATTTGGAAATGGAAGGGAAAAAATGGAAGTTGGTTGAGCCTCTCTGTCTCTCTCTTTTCTTTTTTTTTTAACACCATGGATGTCAGTATAGAGCCTGGTATGGTGACTTCCCACACACGCATCACTGCTCCACTGCCTCCACTTAATGACACAGCTGCAGCAACTCTAGCTCCCATTTCATGTCTTCCTTCGCCCTCTCCAGTTTCTGAGCCAGTGGGTGCACCTCCATGGCAAAGGGTGTCAGTGTCTGCAGGTTGCACATGCTATCACCCTCACGCACCTCATGTCTTTTTCCTTCCCAATTGCCCTTCTGCTGACTTCAGCGCCGACACCAGATGTGGAAGAAAAGGGCTTCCGTAAACCCTTTAACTGGTTCCCATAACTGCACAAAGCCAACCTCCATAACACATAGCCTGTCCACATAATTTGTAGTGTTCCTGCTTTTCTGATCAAACCCTACCTGAAGGACCTCAGTGATGCTCCAGCCACAATGGTCTTCCTGTCCCTTGAGTATGACAAGTTTATTCCCCCCGAAGGCATTTTCCACTTGTGGTCTCCTGCCTAAAATACTCCCTCTCAGATATCCCCATGCCTGGCTCCTTCTTGTCAAGCATTGTCAGCTCAAATGTCACCACTGTCAGGAGACTTTCCTTGGCCACAGCATCTAAAATAAACCCCAGTCATTCTTAATCATACACCGTTATTGTTTCCATGGCACTTATCACTTTAAAATTTTATTTTTGTTTGTTTAAATACCAGTTGTCTATTTTTGAAGCTGTTTGAGGATAGAGATCTTGCCTTTCTTGCTAACTACAGTATCCCCTTGCCCACTGCAGAGCTGAAGGCAGACCTCACTGGTATAGAATGAATGACTGACCTTGTCCAAGCTACTTTCCTCTGGGAGCTTCAGCTCCATGAGCAGTCCATGACATGCATAAGGCCTTTCTCACAGAGCGGTCAGGAGGTTGGTTGAGCCTGGAGCTGAAGAGCACCCTGCAGAGCACCTGGGAGGGACTGGCTCTCAAAACTTTGGTCCCCTTCCCTGCATGTATGCTTTGCTAGGGACCACCTGAGGGACTTGGGAGCTGAGGTGGAATCACTAGGGTAGAATCAGATCTCTGAGATTCCTGGATCCTGGAAGAATACTTTTATTTCCTTTTCATGTTTTCTGTGTTTGCAAGATGCCAGAGTACCCTTCTGCTAACAGCACTGGTGTGCTATGTGCCTTCATCTTAGAAGCACTTTCTCAGCTTCCGTGCCTGGTAATTCTTACTTCTTGGTCTTTTGCTTCCCAATCTACCCATGGAATCAAAGTCAATCCCCAGCCTCTGCCCAGTGCCCACTGAATCACGCTGACATTGGTATCCAATTGATTTCCTTGCCTCTGCCTTACAGACACGGATGAAAAGAAGCGCCATTTTCATCTGGCCCAGAGGGGAAGCAGGTACTGAAGGCAGGTACCAATGCAGAAGGATGTTCTGGAACAAGATGCAGTAGTCCTACTCATCAGTAAAATCTAAATAGCAGAGTGAGTCCACCTTATATATCTTATGTGTGGACCTATAAAAAATAAAAACTTCCTAAGCAGAACCATGGCTAAATGAGAACCAGTCAGTGATACTTCAATTCACTTTCAACTCCTAATTTGGGAAGTAATGAACTTGTCTCCTTCTCCCAAGCTGCATTAGGCATCCAGCAGACTACAAAGTGGAATAAGTGGATCCATCAGCAATACCCTTCTTCCCTCAGCTCCCAGGTTACACACATGGAACATATTTAATGGAATCTGAGTGATGGAGGGCTGAGTTGGCCATAGGGTTTTAGGAAGACATAAGAAAATGTCCTATAGAGATACATACGGAAACAAGTGCAAGGTTTCTTTGGCCATCTTCTGCTTTAGGGGAGAAGGTCTTTGTCTCACTATCAGACATTATCCTTCATGCATGCACAATATACTTGCTGCTAAGTCATATGCTAAGTATTGGGGAGTAGCTGTCCTTGGGAGACTCACACTTTCACAGAGAGAAAGAGACAAATCAATCATCATTTCCAATACAGGGTAATAGGTACTAGGAAGGAGGAAACATGGGGTTCAGTGAAAGTCTTATGTTGAGCCACCTAATCTGGTTTATGGGGAAGATAGAGTGTCAGGGAGGGTTTGGTTAAGAAAGTCTATTCAGCCAGGGCTTAATGAAGAGCAGATGTATGTCAAAAGGACATAAATTATCCTGGGAACCCCGCAGACAGAGCATTCTCATGGACAAAGCCAACTGGACAGGTAAGATGTGAATCCGGCCCAGGTTAAAACTATCAGGGGCTTCTGTTGCCCCTCATCCTAGAAGACCCAGCCCCTTCATGGTAGCTCAGACTTCATGATCTGGCCCCTATAAGAGGAAACACGATGTGCCCACATTGTACCAGCCCCCTTGATGCTCTGACCTCTCCCACACTTATTTCAAATCACACTCTTCCATCTCTTTGGATCACTATCCCCTGACCAAACCCCTTTGCCCAATGCGCCATATTCATACTTCTACCCTTAGTGTGTAGCTCAGGGAAGCTGCCTGAGGGGAGTCGATTGTCAAAACTGACATCTATCTGGAACCTCAGAATGTAGGCTACTGGGTTCCTAATGCAGCTTGGGTGGAGACTTAGGAATAGTAGATATTGTCGCCTAATTCAGTAGTTTTGCAGATATAATTCTTTAAGATGAGACCATACTGAATTAGGGTGGCTCCAAATCCAGTAATTTGTGTTTTTAGAAGAGGATGGGGGTGCCTGGTGGTTTAGTCAGTTAGGCATCTGACTCTTGATTTCAGCTCAGGTCATGATCTCAGGGTTGTGAGATTGAGCCCCACGTCAGGCTCTGTTCTTAGCAAGGAGTCTGCTTGAGGAATCTCTCTCTTCCTCATCTCCTATCCCTCCCCCACTCTCTTGCATGTACTCTCTTAAATAAATAAATAAATCTTTTTTAAAATTTTAAGAAGAGGACAGGACACAGAAACACACAAAGGGACAAAGGCTATGTGACAACAGAGGCAGGAGTTTGAGTGATGCCACTCCAAGACAAGGAATGGCAGACATCATTGGCACCTCTCAGAAACCAAGAAGAGCCCCTTCCCCAGAACCTTTGTAGGGAGAAGGCTCTGTTGACAACTTGATTTTGGACTTCTAGCCTCCAGAATTCTGAGAGAGTAAATCTCAGTTGTTTTAAGCCACCTAGTTTGTCACCATTTGCTAGAGTAGCACAGGAAATGAACACAGCCTCCCTCACAAACAGTCTCCCTCTCCAGCTTCTTCAGAAACACCTCACTGCCTCCCGTGCACACCCCCCCACCCTGCTACACTGTGAGCTTCTCCTTGGGATCACTCATCACAGTCTATAATTATTCATTTATTCATGTGACCTTTTTAGTAGTATTTCTCTCCCCCACTAGATTATAAACCCTATTATGCTAGGGAATCTTATTGAAGTCAGTCGTTTCTGAATCAGCAATGTTTACCATCATGGGGGGGAGCTCCATGAATGTTATATTAACTAAATAATTACCAATAGATTCCACACAAGGCTAAGTAACTGTAAGATTCATTTTAAAAAGTAACAAAAGAATGGAAGAGAAAGAGGTACCAGGAGCAAAAGAGAGAACCAGATGGTATGGAATCTATAGGGAAGGTTGGGCTTTGGGTTGTATCTGCAATGGATTCCAATAGATAAACTCCTAAAATCATATGGCTGAAACCATCAGCTTTTCAAACTCTCTTGACTGTGACCCATGGTGAGGCACACATCTGATACCATAGCCCTATTTTTAGGGCTATGGTAATAAGAGATATTTCCTATTCTCTTCCATTCTATTCCATGCTATTTGTCTTCCTTGTCCCCTTCTTCTAATCTCCACATCCTCCTCTTCTCTTTCTGCTTCTCCTCCCCCTTCTGCTTCTCCTCCATCCTCTTCTTCCCCTTCTTCCTCTTCCTCTGCTGCTGCTGATGGACAGAACCCATTAAATTCACTTCACCACCAGCCAGTAGGCTGTACCAGTCCATTCCAGAATGTAAGCGCCGTGAGGGCAGGAATCGTGCTCTTATTCACAGCTCCTTCTCCAGAACTGAGTGCAATCCCTGACACTTACCAGGTGACACTTTGTTGAATAAGTGAACAAATCTATCAAGAGTTACATTGTGTGTTCCTGATCTCAATGGGAAGGCTGCAAGCTTTTTCCCATTGAGGATGATATTTGCTATGGGTCTTTCATAGACAGATAATCATATAAAAAATGGGCAGAAGATATGAACAGACACTTCTCCAATGAAGACATAAAAATGGCTATCAGACACATGAAAAAATGTTCATCATCACTAGCCATCAGGGAGATTCAAATTAAAACCACATTGAGATACCACCTTATACCAGTTAGAATGGCCAAAATTAGCAAGACAGGAAACAACATGTGTTGGAGGGGTTGAGGAGAAAGGGGAACCCTCTTACACTGTTGGTGGGAATGCAAGTTGGTGCAGCCACTTTGGAGAACAGTGTGGAGATTCCTCAAGAAATTAAAAATAGAGCTTCCCTATGACCCTGCCATTGCACTACTGGGTATTTACCCCAAAGATACAGATGTGGTGAAAAGAAGGGCCATCTGTACCCCAATGTTTATAGCAGCAATGGCCACGGTCGCCAAACTGTGGAAAGAACCAAGATGCCCTTCAACAGACGAATGGATAAGGAAGATGTGGTCCATATACACTATGGAGTATTATGCCTCCATCAGAAAGGATGAATACCCAACTTTTGTAGCAACATGGACGGGACTGGAAGAGAGTATGCTGAGTGAAATAAGTCAAGCAGAGAGAGTCAAGTATCATATGGTTTCACTTATTTGTGGAGCATAACAAATAGCATGGAGGACAAGGGGAGATGGAGAGGAGAAGGGAGTTGGGGGAAATTGGAAGGGGAGGTGAACCATGAGAGACT
>NW_022633026.1:0-7719 GCF_010015895.1 Lontra canadensis
ATATCACTCAGCATCAGGGAAATACAAATCAAAACCACAATGAGATACCACCTCACACCAGTCAGAATGGCTGAAATTAACAAGTCAGGAAATGACAGATGCTGGTGAGGATGCGGAGAAAGGGGAACCCTCCTACACTGTTGGTGGGAATGCAAGCTGGTGCAACCACTCTGGAAAACAGCATGGAGGTTCCTCAAAAAGTTGAAAATAGAGCTACCCTATGACCCAGCAATTGCACTACTGGGTATTTACCCTAAAGATACAAACATAGTGGTCTGAAGGGGCACGTGCACCCAAATGTTTATAGCAGCAATGTCCACAATAGCCAAACTATGGAAAGAACCTAGATGTCCATCAACAGATGAGTGGATAAAGAAGAGGTGGTATATATATATAATGGAATCCTATGCAGCCATCAAAAGAAATGAAATCTTGCCATTTGAGATGATGTGGATGGAACTAGAAGGTATTATGCTTAGTGAAATTAGTCAATCAGAGAAAGACAACTATCATATGATCTCCCTGATATGAGGAAGTGGAGATGCAACGTGGGTGGTTTGGGGGGTAGGAAAAGAATAAATGAAACCAAATGGACTCGGGAGGGAGAAAAACCATAAGTGACTCTTAATCTCACAAAACAAACTGAGGGTTTCTGGGGGGAGGGGTTCAGGAGAGGGGGTTGGGGTAATGGACATTGGGGAGGGTATGTGCTATGGTGAGTGCTGTGAAGTGTGTAAACCTGGCGATTCACAGACCTGTACCCCAGGGATAAAAATACATTATATGTTTATAAAAAAAAAAATAAATAAATAAATAAATAAATAAAAAGAAAGAAAGAAAGAAAGAGGAAAAAAGAGAAAGAAAGAAAGACATTATTATCAATCGCTATATGCCAATAAGTTAAGTGACCTAAAAAAAAAAAAAAAAATGGATGCTTTCCTGGAAACCTATAAACTACCAAGACTGAAACATGTAGAAATTGACAACCTGATTGGAGCAATAATCAATAAGGAGATTGAAGTAGGGATCAAAAACCTCCCCCAAAACAAGCGTCCAGGGGCTGATGGATTCCCTAGAAATTCTACCAAACATTCTAAGAAGAAATAATACCAATTCTCCCGAAGCTGTTTCAAAAATATAGAAACAGAAGGAAAACTTCCAGACTCTATGAAAAAAGCATTACCTTGATCTCCAAACCAGACAAAGATCCCATTAAGGAGGATTATAGACCAATATCCCTGGTGAACATGGATACCAAAATTCTCAACAAGATCCTAAATAATAGGCTCCAACAGTATATTAAAAGTATCATCCACCATTATCAGGTGGGATTTATCCCTGGGATGCAAGGGTGGTTCAACATTTTTCAAATCAGTCAATGTGACAGAACACATTAATAAAAGAAGAGAGAAGAACCACATGGTCCTCTCCATGCAGAAAAAGCATTTGAGAAGATACAGCATCTTTTCCTGATTAAAACTCTTCAGAGTGTAGGGACAGAGGAAACATTCCTCAACTTCATAAAATCTAAATATGAAAATCCCACAGCAAATACCATTTTCAATGGGGAAAAGCTGAGAGCCTTTCCCTTGAGATCAGGAACACAACAAGGATGCCCAGTCTCACCACTATTGTTCAACATAGTACTAGAAGTCCTAGCAATAGCAATCAGACAACAGAAAGAATAAAATGTATTCAAACTGGCAAAGAAGAAGTCAAACTCTCTCTCTTCGGAGATGACATGATACTTTGTGTGAAAAACTGAAAAGACTCCACCCATAAATTACTAGAATTCATATAGCAATTCAGTAATGTAGCAGGATACAAAATCAATGCACAGAAATAATTTGCTTTCTTATATATAACAATGTAACTGTGGAAAGTAGAATCGAGGGATGCCTGGGTGGCTCAGTGGGTTGAGGCCTCAGCCTTTGGCTCAGGTCATGATCCCAGGGTCCTGGGTTGGAGCCCCACATCGGGCTCTCTGCTTGGCAGGGAGCCTGCTTCTTCCTCTCTCTCTGCCTGCCTCTCTGCCTACTTGTGATCTCTCTCTCTGTTGAATAAATAAATAAAATCTTAAAAAAAAAAAGAAAGAAAGAGAGAATCGAGAATTGATTCCATTTATAATAGCACCAAAACCCATAAGATACCTTGGAATAAACCTAATCAAAGAGGTAAAGGATCTATACTCTAGGAACTACAGAACACTAATGAAAGAAATTGAATAAGACACAAAAAGATGGAAAAATATTCTGTGTTCATGGATCAGAAGAATAAACATTATTAAAATATCTATGCTGTGCAGAAGAATCTATACTCTCAACACCATCCTGATCAAAATACCAATGGCATTTTTCCAAGTGCTGGATCAAACAATTCTAAGATTTTTATGGAACCAGAAAAGACCCAAATCACCATGGAAATGTTGACACAGAAAAACAAAGCTGGGGGCATCACGTTGCCCAATTTCAAACTATATTACAAGGCTATGATCACCAAGACAACATGCTGCTGGCACAAAAACAGGCACATAGTCCAATGGAACAGAATAGAGAGCCCAGATATGGACGATCAACTCTATGATCAAATAATCTTTGACAAAGCAGGAAAATATATACAATTGGAAAAAGTCAGTCTCTTCAATAAATGGTGCTAGGAAAATTGGACAGCAAAATATGGAAAAATGAAATTTGACCATTCTCTTATACTATACACAAAGATAAACAAAATGGATGAAAGACCTCAAAGTGAGATAGGAATCCATCAAAACCCTAGAGGAGAACATAAGCAGTAATCTCTTTGACGTAGGCCACAGCAACTTTATTTGACACGTCTCCAAAAGCAAGGAAAACAAAAGTGAAAATGAACTTTTGGGTCTTCATTGAGTTAAAAAACTTCTGCACAGCAAAGGAAACAGTCAACAAAACAAAAAGACAACCTGTGGAATGAGAGAATATATTTACAAATGACACTACAAAGGGCTGATATCCAAGTTCTATAAAGAACTTCTCAGACTCAACACCCAAAAAACAAATAATCAAGTTAAAAAATGGGCAGAAGACACGAATAGACACTTCTCCAAAGAAGGCATATAGATGGCTAACAGACACATGAAAAAATGTTATTGGCAGCCATCAGGGAAATTCAAATCAAAACCACATTAAGATACCACCTTACCCCAGTTAGAATGGCAAAAATTAACAAAAGAAGAAGCAACAAATGTTGGCAAGGATGTGGAGAATGGGGAACCCTCTTACACTGTTGGTGGGAATGCAAGTTGTTAAAGCCACCTTGGAAAACAGTGTGGAGATTCCTCAAAAAATTACCCTATGGCCCAGTAATTGCACCACTGGTTATTTATCCCAAAGATACAGATGTAGTGAAAAGAAGGGCCATATGCACCTCAATGTTCATAGCAGCAATGTCCACAATAACCAAACTGTGGAAAGAGCTGAGATGCCCTTCAACAGAAGAATGGATAAAGAAGATGTGGTCCATATATACAATGGAATATTACTCATCCATCAGAAAGGATGAATACCCAACTTTTGCATCAACATGTATGGGACTGGAGGAGATTATGCTAAGTGAAATAAGTCAAGCAGAGAAAGTAAATTAACATATGGTTTCACTTATTTGTGGAACCTAAAGAATAGCATGGAGGACATTAGGAGAAGGAAAGGAAAAAGGAAGGGGAGGGGAAATCAGAGGGGGAGAGGAACCATGAGAAACTATGGACTCCAAGAAACAAACTGAGGGTTTTAGAGGGGAAGAGGTGGGGGGATGGGTTAGCCTGGTGATGGGTATTAAGGAGAACATGTATTGCATGCAGCACTGGGTGTTATATGCAAACGATGAATTGTTGAACACTACATCGAAAACTAATGATGGGGGTGCCTGGGTGGCTCAGTGGGTTAAACCTCTGCCTTCGGCTCAGGTCCTGGTCCCAGGGTCCTGGGTTGGAGCCCCATATCAGGCTCTCTGCTCAGCAGGGAGCCTGCTTCCTCCTCTTTCTCTGTCTGCCTCTCTGCCTACTTGTGATCTCTGTCTCTCAAATAAATAAAATCTTTTAAAACAAAAAAACCTAATGATGTACTGTATGGTAATTAACATAACATAATAATAAAAAAAGGAAAGTTACCTTGTCTTGAAATCTGGATGAATGTTGAAACCTTCAACTACCAACCCTTCCTCCCCTATCCCCTAAAATCTCTCATATACATTGAACAATCCTTGAGAAGTGAAGTAATATTGTCCTGGAATTGGTAGTAAAGATTAAGTAGATACTCCCTTGGTTGCTGAGATATGTGTATTAAGACACACAAAAAAAATAGAGCTACTCTTCATTTATTGTGTAAAGAAATGTCTTGCATTATTTTTAAGTACCTTGGTGTTGAAGCATTGCAGTTTTTGGTGTCTCCCAGATGTGAAGTAAAAGATCTGAAACACTCATTAGTTTTAAAAGTGTCATTTATAGGGTAAGAACATAGAGACTCTGCACTTAAGAGAGTGATAATTCACACATGTATTTCTGGCTTGTAATTTGAGGGGATGGGAATAATGTTTTTATTTAGAGCATGTATTTCTAAGAATAAGTACAATATGTTAACAAGGCAAGACAGACTCAAAATACTATGTTCTCCCTTTTCTCCAGAATAGGCCAATGACATCATTTAGGGCTTTCTCCTTTGCATTATCCCCTCTTTGAGAGTCAGAGCCCCTCTTTGGTAGAGTAATATAGATGTCACTTGAGTGCACCGACTCCTGAGATGCTGGCTCACATTCCCTATGCAGGGTTCAGACACTGCAGTTGACCCCCTGAGCTCTGATGTGTGCCAGGCTTCTTGTCCTCTTAGACAGTCCCCAGGTGGAGGGCACAGAGATGTCATTTAGCTTGAGACTTTTGAGCTTTTTCAAGAGTAGGACTGTTCATGAGGTCACTGAACAGTCTTGGAAGGGTCCTTGGCAGAAAATTTTGTGGTATGCTTTCTTTCTGCACGTGCTCTAGAACAAGCAGCAACCCTTTTGACATGGACTTTCCTCTCAAATATTTCTAACAGAGTGCCTGACATGTAATAAAGCTCAAAAAATAGTATTTTTTCCTGCACAAAACTTATTAAAAAAAAAAAAAAAGAACTACAGGGAATTTTTAGGAAAGGGAGGGTCCATGTCTACCTGAGTTGAGGATGAGAAATGTTTTGTGGATGAGGCTGATTTGAGTCAATAACTGAAGAACAGGTTCACTTACTCATTTGACAGATGTGAGAGCCTACTTATTACATTTCAGGTACTGCTGCAAATGAGAATACGATGGTAACCAAAAACAAACACAAGAAGTCATAGTCTGAGGAGGGAAATAAACATTCATCAAATCAGCACATAGATAAACATGAATGTATATGGCAAGTGACCTAAATGCCCAAACTAATGCTGCAACTTAAATGTCAACCTAAATGGTGAAATAAATTATGTTTGACTTCATCTATGAAACCGCGGAAATTGTTTCAAACAACGTAAAATGATTACAATACACTGGATATTTAAAAATGGGACACAAGGGGCACCAGGGTGACTCAGTCAGTTAAGCATCTGCCTTTGGCTCAGGTCATGATCCTGGTGTCCTGGGATCAAGCCCCGAGTTGGGCTCCCTGCTCATCAGGAAGTCTGCTTCTCTCTCCCTGCTTTTGTGCTCCTGCTCTCTCCCTCTCTCGCTCGCTCGCTCTCTCAAATCAAATCTTTAAAAATTAAAAGTGGGACATAAAAGTATAGGATATAATCCCTATTTTATAAAACAAATGCATGTTTGCCCATGCATAGAAAAGTTGATTATATACCACATTGAGATTTTGAAGCATAGAAGTTCTCATTGAAGAGTAATGTTTTGGAGTGGCTCAGTCAGTTAAGCAGCTACCTTTGGCTCAGGTCATGATCTTGGGTCCTGGGATTAAGCCCCACATCAGACTCCCTGCTGAGCAGGAGTCTGCTTTTCCCTCTGTTTGCTGCTGCCCCTGCTTGTACTTTCTCTCTCTCTGTGTCAAATGAATAAATTAAATCTTTAAAAAACAGGTAAAGAAAGAATAATGTTTTTGCCAGGAGACAAATAGACTTGTTTTTCCATTGTTTGAATTTGCATTTAGAGCCTTTGCATGCTTCAATGAGGAACTAAAGTTTTAACATGTATTCTTTCTCTTTTGGTTGCTTTTTTTTAGTTTTGATGGGGTAGGGAGTAAGGAGAAGGTCCTTGAGAGAACAAACATTAAAGTTGTAAGTACAAATTCAAAGGGGAACATGCACCCCAATGTTTATAGCGGCATTATCAACAATATCCAGAAAGACGGGCAGATGCTCCCTAAGGAAGCCCATTCCCTCAGTTGGTCATTTCCGAGCCTAAAACACAAGACACTATTTGGTTCTTGAGGCTGGCATTGTAGGTTTAAAAAAAAAAAAAGGCTCCCACTTGTCAAATTTTGATAAAGAGGCGGCTAGTTTGTTGCTGTAAAGTAGGTGGCGTGTGCCTTTTCTAGAGGGCTTGGGGGCCTTTTTTGCTCTGGTTGCCTCGTTCAGTTGGCTCATCGACTGGCACATGGAAATGTAAGAATATCCAGGAAAGGTCAGGAAAAACCATGGATTAACAGAACCATAGCCTAGAGCACTTAAAAATGTTCTGTTTATCTCCATTGAGAATGATACTTGCGGTGGGTTTTTCATAGACGGCTTTGATAATATTGAGGTATGTGCCCTCTATCCCTACACTTTGAAGAGTTTTGATCAGGAAGGGATGCTGTACTTTGTCAAATGCTTTTTCAGCATCTATTGAGAGTATCATATGGTTCTTGTTCTTTCTTTTATTAATGTGTTGTATCACATTGATTGATTTGCGGATGTTGAACCAGCCTTGCAGCCCTGGAATAAATCCCACTTGGTCGTGGTGAATAATCCTTTTAATGTACTATTGAATCCTATTGGCTAGTATTTTGGTGAGAAGTTTTGCATCTGTGTTCATCAAGGATATTGGTCTGTAGTTCTCTTTTTTGATGGGATCCTTGTCTGGTTTTGGGATCAAGGTGATGCTGACCTCATAAAATGAGTTTGGAAGTTTTCTTTCCATTTCTATTTTTTGGAACAGTTTCAGGAGAATAGGAATTAGTTCTTCTTTAAATGTTTGGTAGAATTCCCCCGGGAAGCTGTCTGGCCCTGGGCTTTTGTTTGTTTGGAGATTTTTGATGACTGTTTCAATCTCCTTACTGGTCATGGGTCTGTTCAGGCTTTCTATTTCTTCCTGGTTCAGTTGTGGTAGTTTATATGTCTCTAGGAATGCTTTTCTGCTAAGGTCAGGAACATGGCAGGGATGTCCATTATCACCACTGCTATTCAACGTAGTACTAGAAGTCCTAGCCTCAGCTATCAGACAACAAAAAAATTAAAGGCATCCAAATCAGCAAAGAAGAAGTCAAACTATCATTCTTCGCAGATGATATGATACTATATGTGGAAAACCCAAAAGACTCCACTCCAAAACTGCTAGAACTTGTACAGGAATTCAGTAAAGTGTCAGGATATAAAATCAATGCACAGAAATCAGTTGCATTTCTCTACACCAACAACAAGACAGAAGAAAGAGAAATTAAGGAGTCAAGCCCATTTACAATTGCACCCAAAACTATAAGATACATAGGAATAAACCTAACCAAAGAGGCTAAGAATCTATACACAGAAAAC
>NW_022633027.1:0-7719 GCF_010015895.1 Lontra canadensis
AGCTGGAGTTGATAATATTCAGACTTAAAGGTGAACTTAGTACAAATGTGAAGATGCTTCAACTAAGTATAATTAGTCTAGCCTGCAGTTTCTCTGATGCAAGGGAAAATAAGCTATTAGATCAAAGGATAACCTAATAAGAGACAACAGATTTTTAATGTGTGCCATGCTGTTGAAAACAATTAGAGCTGAGTTTCTCAACCTCAGTACTTTTGGCATTTTAAGGTGCCTAATTTGTTGTTTAGGGAACTGCCCTATGTATTACAGGATGTTTAGCAATATTCCTGGTCTCTCTCTTTTAGATGCCAGTGCAGCATCCCATTTCTGACAACCAAAAATTTCCAGACATTGCTAGATGTTGGCAAAATTGACCCTAGAGAACGACTGCCTTAGAGCATGGACTAATAAAACCCTACTGAATAAAAATATAATGTGAGCCACCCGTTATTTTAAATTTCGCTAAGTAGCCACATTTTTTAAAATGTAGGAAGGAATAGGTAAAATTAATATTAGTAACATTTTAACTTGATATCCAAAATACTATTTCAATATGTAATCAATATAAAAATTAGATATTTTACATTTTCTATATTCTCTTTGAGATCCAGTGTGTTATTTTAAATTTATAACACATTGCAAATCAGATAGGAGATTTTTATTGGAAAAAATGATCTGTATTTAGATTTCAGAAAATTTACATTTAAGAAAGTAAATTCACATACATAAGTTTTCCAAACATACTTAAAAGTTTTCCAATAACTGGATTGCATGGCCATTCTTTTTTTTTTTTTTAAGTTTTTTTAAAAATTTATTTATTTATTTTATAAACATATAATGTATTTTTATCCCCGGGGGTACAGGTCTGTGAATCGCCAGGTTTGCACACTTCATAGCACTCAACATAGCACATAACCTCCCCAATGTCCATAACCCTACCCCCCTCTCCCGACCCCCCTCTCCCCAGCAAACCTCAGTTTGTTTTGTGAGATTAAGAGTCACTTATGGTTTGTCTCCCTCCCGATCCCATCTTGCTTCATTTATTCCTTTCCTACCCCCCAAACCCCCCATGTTGCATCTCCACTTCCTCATACCAGGGAGATCATATGATAGTTGTCTTTCTCTGATTGACTTATTTCGCTAAGCATGATACCCTCTAGTTCCATCCACGTTGTCGCAAATGGCAAGATTTCATTTTTTATGGCTGCATAGTATTCCATTGTGTATATATACCACATCTTCTTTATCCATTCATCTGTTGATTGACATCTAGGTTCTTTCCATAGTTTGGCTGTTGTGGACATTGCTGCTATAAACATCCGGGTGCATGTGCCCCTTTGGATCACTACATTTGTATCTTTAGGGTTAATACCCAGGAGTGCAATTGCTGGGTCATAGGGTAGTTCTATTTTCAACTTTTAGAGGAACCTCCATGCTGTTTTCCAGAGTGGTTGCACCAGCAGTGTAGGAGGGTTCCCCTTTTTCCGCATCCTCGCCAGCATCTGTCATTTCCTGACTTGTTAATTTTGGCCATCCTGACTGGTGTGAGGTGCTATCTCATTGTGGTTCTGATTTGTAATTCCCTGATAATGTGGAGTACTTTTTCATGTGTCTGTTGGCCATCTGAATGTCTTCTTTGCAGAAATGTCTGTTCATGTGCTCTGCCCATTTCTTGATTGGATTATTGGTTCTTTGGGTTCAACACCCAATAATCCTTTTAATGTACTGTTGAATCCTATTGCCTAGTATTTTGGTGAGAATCTTTGCATTTGTGTTCATCAAGGATATTGGTCTGTAATTTTCTTTTTTGATGGGATCCTTGTCTGGTTTTGGGATCAAGGTGATGCTGGCCTCATAAAACGAGTTTGGAAGTTTTCCTTCCATTTCTATTGTTTGGAACAGTTTCAAGAGAATAAGAATTAATTCTTCTTTAAATGTTTGGTAGAATTCCCCTGGGAAGCTGTCTGGCCCTGATTCTTGTTTGTTTGGAGATTTTTGATGAGTGTTTCAATCTCCTTACTGGTTATGGGTCTGTTCAGGTTTTCTATTTCTTCCTGGTTCAGTTGTGGTAATTTATATTTCTCTAGTAATGCACCCATTTCTTCCAGATTGTCAAATTTGTTGGCATAGAGTTGCTCATAATATGTTCTTATAATTGTTTGTATTTCTTTGGTGTTGGTTATGATCTCTCCTCTTTCATTCATGATTTTATTTATTTGGATCCTTTCATTTTTCTTTTTGATATGTCTGGCCAGGGGTTTATCAATCTTATTAATTCTTTCAAAGAACAAGCTCCTAGTTCCATTGATTTGTTCTATGGATTTTTGGTTTCTATTTCATTGATTTCTGCTCTGATCTTTATTATTTCTCTTCTCCTGCTGGGTTTAGGCTTTCTTTCTTGTTCTTTCTCCAGCTCCTTTAGGTGTAGGGTTAGGTTGTGTATTTGAGACCTTTCTTGTTTCTTGAGAAAGGCTTGTACCACTATATATTTTCCTCTCAGGACTGCCTTTGCTGTGTCCCACAGATTTTGAACCATTGTGTTTTCATTATCATTTGTTTCCATGATTTTTTTTTTCAATTCTTCTTTAATTTCCTGGTTGACCCATTCATTCTTTAGAAGGATGCTGTTTAGTCTCCATGTATTTGGGTTCTTTCCAAATTTCCTCTTGTGATTGAGTTCTAGCTTCAGAGCATTGTGGTCTGAAAATATGCAGGGAATGATCCCAATCTTTTGATAGTGGTAAAGACCTGATTTATGACCCAGGATGTGATCTATTCTGGAGAATGTTCCATGTGCACTAGAGAAGAATCTGTATTCTGTTCCTTTGGGATGAAATGTTCTGAATATATCTGTGATATATCTGTGATGTCCATTTGGGCCAGTGTGTCATTTAAGGCCTTTATTTCCTTGTTGATCTTTTGCTTGGATGATCTGTCCATTTCAGTGAGGGGAGTGTTAAAGTCCCCTACTATTATTGTATTATTGTCGATGTGTTTCTTTGATTTTGTTATTAATTGGTTTATATAGTTGGCTGCTCCCACGTTAGGGGCATAGATATTTAAAATTGTTAGATCTTCTTGTTGGACAGATCCTTTGAGTATGATATAGTGTCCTTCCTCATCTCTTATTATAGTCTTTGGCTTAAAATCTAATTGATCTGATATAAGGATTGCCACACCTGCTTTCTTCTGATGTCCATCAGCATGGTAAATTGTTTTCCACCCCCTCACTTTAAATCTGGAGGTGTCTTCGGGTCTAAAATGAGTTTCTTGTAGGCAACATATTGATGGGTTTTGTTTTTTTATTCATTCTGTTACTCTGTGTCTTTTGATTGGGGCATTTAGCCCATTAACATTCAGGGTAACTCTTGAGAGATATGAATTTAGTGCCATTGTATTGCTTGTAAGGTGACTGTTACTGTATATTGTCTCTGTTCCTTTCTGATCTACTACTTTTAGGGTCTCTCTTTGCTTAGAGGACCCCTTTCAATATTTCCTGTAGAGCTGGTTTGGTGTTTGCAAATTCTTTCAGTTTTTGTTTTTCCTGGAAGCTTTTTATCTTTCCTTCTATTTTCAATGATAGTCTAGCTGGATATAGTATACTTGGCTGCATGTTTTTCTCATTTAGTGCTCTGAATATATCATGCCAGCTCTTTCTGGCCCGCCAGGTCTCTGTGGATAAAACAGCTGCCAATCTAATATTTTTACCATTGTATGTTACAGACTTCTTTTCCCGGGCTGCTTTCAGGATTTTCTCTTTGTCACTAAGACTTGTAAATTTTACTATTAGGTGATGGGGTGTGGACCTATTTTTATTGATTTTGAGGGGGGTTCTCTGCACCTCCTGGACTTTGATGCTTGTTCCCTTTGCCATATTGGGGAAATTCTCTCCAATAATTCTCTCCAATATACCTTCTGCTCCCCTCTCTTTCTTCTTCTTCTGGAATCCTAATTAGTCTAATGTTGTTTCATCTTATGGTGTCACTTATCTCTCAAATTCTCCCCTCATGGTCCAGTAGCTGTTTGTCCCTCTTTTGCTCAGCTTCTTTATTCTCTGTCATTTGGTCTTCAATATCATGAATTCTTCTGCCTCATTTATCCTAGCAGTAAGAGCCTCCTTTTTTTTTAATTGCACCTCATTAATAGCTTGTTTTATTTCAACTTGTTTAGATTTTAGTTTTTTTATTTCTCCAGAAAGGGCTTTTATATCTCCTGAGAGGGTTTCTCTAATATCTTCCATGCCTTTTTCAAGCCCAGCTAGAACCTCGAGAATCGTCATTCTGAACTCTAGATCTGACATATTACCAATGTCTGTATTGATTTGGTCCCTAGCCTTCAGTACTGCCTCTTGTTCTTTTTTTTTTTTTTGTGGTGAGCTTTTCCGCCTTGTCGTTTTGTCCAGATAAGAGTATATGAAGGAGCAAATAAAATACTAAAAGGGTGGCAAAGACCCCAGGAGAATGCACTTTAACCAAATCAGAAGAGACCCCATATTGTGGGGGGAGGGGGAAGAAAGGGGATAAGAAGTTCAGAAAAAAAAATTAAAAAAAGAAAACAAATAACGAAAAAATATAAAAAAGAAAAAAAAATATATATATATATACATTAGACTGATGACTAGAACAGGGTCACCCACTTAATTTTGGGAGTATTTTGGTCTCTTAGAAGAAACTACCTCCCAGAATTTTAAAGAATGAAAAATGTATATAAGGGTAAACAGAATGAAGGGATGGAATATGCTTATAAAGATGAAAAAAAGATTTTTTTTTTAATTTCTAAAAAAGGAGTTGATAGAGTAAGTTGGTTGGGAGAATAAAGAAAAAGAAAATGGAGAGAATTTGCTCGGGCTGGAGACTAGAACAAGCCCGGAGCTAGATTTAGGGTATATTTTGATCTATTAGAAGCTGTACCCCAAATTTTTTAGAAGAAAAAACCCTATGTGTATACAAAAAATAAAGTTAAATACAATGAAGGATAAAATATGACTATAATAATGAAGGTGGTTCAAAAAAGATTATTATTTTTTATGAAAGGTATTGTTAAGATAAACTAGTTAAGAAATGTTAAGAAAAGGATAAAAGTTAAAAAAAATTAGAAGAAAAATAATTAAATTAAAAAAAATTAAATTAACTGCAAGACTAAGGAATCATGGGGAGAAAGCTATGAGTTCTGTGCTTTGCTTTCTCCTCCTCTGGAATTCCTCTGCTCTTCTTGGTAAGTGGACTTGTTTTTGGCTGGATTTCTTGTTGATCTTCTGGGGGAGGGGTCTGTTGTAGAGATTCTCAAGTGTCCTTGCCCCAGGTGGAATTGCACCGCCCTTACCAGGGCCCGCGCTAAGTAATCTGCTCTGGTTGCTTTTGGGAGCTTTTGTCCCCTGAACGCTTTCTGTAGAGTTCTGGAGGTCGGGAATGAAAATGGCAGCCTCCCAGTCTCCGGCCCGGAGGAGCTGAGAGTTCGGGGTCCCACTCCTCAGTGAAAAGCACTCAATCACTCCCGTCTCCCTGGCCTCTGGCCCCGCTCTGAGTTCACCCAGCCTGCGACCGGTTCAAGGGAACCCCGAGGTGAGAGCTCACTCCTCGGCTCTGTGTCTGTAGCTGGCTTCCCCACTCTAATACCTGCGTGCTCTACGACACTCAGACATCCCCGATCCTTCTGTGACCCTGAGGGACCTGGGGCCACGCTGACCCGGCATGGCCTTCACACCGGTTTAGCCTCTGGAGTGATGTCCCTCAGTGGAGCAGACTTTTAAAAGTCCTGACTTAGTGCTCCATTGTTCTGCTGCTTGCCAGGAGCCAGCCCCTCCGCCGCCCCGCTGTCTATCTTCCCATTGCTTTGGATTCACTTCTCTGCCAGTCCTACCTTTCAGAAAGTGGTCGATTTTCTGTTTCTAGAATTGCTATTCTTCTTCTCTTCGATCTCCCATTGGATTTGTAGGTGTTTGTGGTGGTTTGATAAGCTATCTAGCTGATTACCTGCTACCTAATGTAGTCTCAGCCTGCTACTTCTCTGCCATCTGGACTCCTCCCCCTAAGATTCCTTTTTAAGATTTTATTTATTTGAAAGAGATCACAAGTAGGCAGAGGCAGGCATAGAGAGAGGGAGGCAAGCTCCCCACTGAGCAGAGAGCCCAATGTGGGGCTCAATCCCAGGACTCTGGGATCATGACCTGAGCCGAAGCTAGAGGCTTTAACCCACTGAACCACCCAGGTGCCCCTACATGTCCATTCTTTACAGAAGAGCTCCAGTTGAGTATTAGAGGTCAGTAAGATGTGTGTTTGTGTTCTTTCTTGGAGACTAGGTCCAGATTAGGTTGTATTTATTATGCTGTACTCTTCAGAGTTTGGAGAATAACCCCAAACATGTGTCCTGGCTATGAGAAAGTTGAAATGCACAATTTTCCATATTTATCTAAATAGGACATACAGCTAAATCTTGTCAGTAAGAAATGTATACATTTTTGAAGATTTGTTTGTTGAGACTGTTATCATTTGTTCTGTAAGCAAATATTTGTTAGGTAATAATGTTTTGTACGCCTCTAAATAAGTAGTCTTCAGTTGGGGAAACAAAGATGAGTAAAATTTATTTCCTTCACTCCAGGAGCTCAGTCACACTTGGCATGTATCAAATGCTTATTAGCAACCTGTGATTTGTGACTGTTACATTGGACAGTTAGAGTCCAGGTCTAACTTTACATATATAAACAAAAAGAAAGGTTTATGATAATCTAGGAAGACTCAGTCTGGACTGTTAAATTCAGCTCTAAAGACTTCACCTATGTCTTGAGAGTCTTTTGCCTGTAAGAATTCTGGGATTATTTTTGTAATTGCATACACAGTGTAGTTATATGTCCAAATCAGCCATACTTTAATGATATATAGAATTTTCCAGAGCTTTGAAAAAAATCCTGCAGTGTTATCTGGCAGTTTAATTTATTAAGTAGGACATTACCTATTAAATGTTTTTGTCATAAAGAAATATATCCTGATTGGTCACAGAATAACAGTTAAAGATTTAGACATTTCCATTATTTGAGTGGTTTTAGTATCCTGAGGGATCTGATTTTCTGTGGTAGTGGAATTATCAGTGGATAAAGTGACCCCTATCTGTTTTATGTTGTCCATCACTATTTATAAACCTGTCTCCCTAGTTTAGAAGGTGGTCAGGGAATTTTTAAGTGTGCTAATGTCTCCTGGAGTGGTATTGGTAGAGAGACTTCAGATAGCTGTCCTGTTTTTAGTCATTACAGGACATTAATTTTTCCTAAGGCCCCTTCGGCTTTTGGTATCCTTGTCCTAATTCCTAGAACACAGAAACTTTGGTCATGGTTTTGATACCACTTGTTTTATCTTGAGGGTTTTGATTTCTAGCTTTTTGAAATGTTAAGCAACATCTTCTAAATTGGCATTTTTTTCAGGAATTCTTTTTTTTTTAATTAGCATTTTTGAGTCCCATTTTCATTAAAAAAAAAAAAATAGTCAAGCCCATCTACCTTTACAAATTAGCTGTTGAGGATACTCCAGAATATTGTTTGAAATTTTTCCTGGGTCAGTTTTCAGTGTCTGCTACTTATTCCTATTTTGTTTATAATTTTTAATGTTTGTCCAATCTATCCATGAGGGAAAACTTCTGGAATGGCCTTATATAGAACATTTCCTATTTGCTTCCCTTTTCAGGTTCATATCTTGAATTATGAAGAACTGGGTATTTAAACCATCTCCTAGT
>NW_022633028.1:0-7717 GCF_010015895.1 Lontra canadensis
AAGCAGGAATTAGGCTGTCCCCACGGGTTAGGGTTAGGGCTTCTCAGAAAGCCCTGGAGACACCTGACTACTTGGGTGACCCCACTTTTCCCTCTCCACACGCTAATTCCGTAATATTTGCAAACTGTGTATCTGATGAGAGCTTAATATCCAGAATACATGAGGAACTGCAACTCAGTAACAAAAACCAAAACAACCCAAGTAAATAATGGGCAAAGGACTCTAACAGACATTTTTCCAAAGCAAATATGCAAATAGTCACTAAGCACATGAAAGGGTGATTAATGTCCCTGAATTGTACACTTAAAAGTGAGTAAAGAAGTAAATTTTGTCAGGTAAGTGTTTTACCACAGTAAAAAGCAAAAACAAAAACCCTACTATTTCTTTATATGAATATATTTATCTTTTATGTTAATTAACTTTTTTTTTTCAAAATTTCCAACTTTCATCCTTTTGTGCTTCATCATGGTAAAATTTCTATAGTCAGCATTCTAGCCCACTAATTCTCTCTTGTATCCATGCAGCCTGTCGGATCAGTGGTTTCAACATGAGTTTCAGTGATCGTTCCTAGGAGTGTTAAGTAGGATTCACGTCACGCATTCATCAACAGGTATTTCCTGAGCACTCCCTTCAGCACTGGAGTCACAGGACCCCAGACAGGTGACGTCCCAACCTCCTGGTTCATGGGAAAACAGACCCTAAACGTATGCAACTAACGATGTGGCTTAAGGTCATGAAATGCTATGTGGGAAAGGACAGTCTGGACGGAGATAAGGAATTACAGAGAGTGGAAAGGACAGGCCTCTCCAAAGACATATCGTTTGGACAGAACGCTAAAGCGAGGGAAGAAACCCCATGAGTATTTGGTGAGGGAGTGATGCAGGCAGAGGGAAACAACGGGGAGAAGCTCAGAAGGTTCACGAAGCCCCAGAGTGTGGCTGGTGTGGGGTGGGCATGGCTCCTGCTTGGCCCCAGCAGCAAGGGGTGGGTGACGTGGGGGGTTCTCATGCCTGACACGGTTTGAAGGTGGAGCTGATAGGATTTGCTGCTGTGCGGTGGGAGAGAAAAGGGATCAGGGATGCCCTGAGATCTCCCGCCTGAACGACACTGTGCGACTGGTGTCCCTGCTTCTAAGAAGGGGGAGTTGGGAGGAGAGCAGCCTCGGGAGTGGGCACTGGACCCCCATGTGGATACGTGCCAGGGGCATGTGGGTGTTCGGTCTGCGGCCGAAGGAGAGGCCAGGAATCGAGCAGTCCGGCTGACGGTCTAGTGGCCGGAAGAGATTCTGAAGCTCCAGGGAATGAGTGCCACACGGGTGAGAAGGGCAGGGCCTCTGCCTTGGGGCGCCCTGATCTGCTGAGGCAGGTGTTCTCAAGACGCCGCTGTGTGAGATGTAGCTCCCAAACGAGAGCAGACAAGCAGGAAGTCGGTGTGGGACAGCTCATTGAGAAAAGAAGGGGAGGAGATCGCCCACGGCAGCCGGGGGCAGGCCTCCCCGCCGCGTGACCACGTCAGGCTGGATGCAGGGGAATGGACTTGGGTGGGTCTGTCACCCCGCAGATTGAAGGGAAAAAGGCAATTATGCTTGCCCAGAAGAAAAACGTTACAGAAATCAATCACTGGTTTAGCAGTGAACCACATTTAAAGTCGTGTAGTCATGAAAACATGCAGAATGACCTTTAGAAAATGGGTCCAAACAACACCGAGAAGATGGGAGCTGGTGCAGTGTGTGCACAGAGTGAGGCGAGACCCCGGGACCCTCGCCGTCCGCGGTGGGGGGTGGTGGGCGATAGCGAACTGAAAGCGTCACGGGTGGCGGGTAGCGTGCCGATGAGACTCCGAGGTCTGAGCAAGAAGTAACAGGAAGAAACGGTTGGCTTTTGGATTGGGAATCTGGGCTGGGGAAGGGGTGCCAGGACTAATGGTTTTTGTTATAAAACTTGTGCTTAGTTGGGTTCTTAAGCTATAATGTCTGTACTACTTGGAGAAAATCAAAATTAAACCAAAGTGTATTTTTCGTTGTCCTTTATAATTCCTCACTCAACCTGGTTCATGCTGTGTGTCGGTCACTGTCACTAGTGACTTATGTGTAGGAACCAGTGAAGTACCACGGAGAGATTTCAATTTAGATCTACAATCAAAAAGATTTGTTGGCATAATAAAATTAACTGAAAATCCCTTAATCCTCCCATAACCCAACAGCATGTCAGATGTGTAGTTTTGTGTACAGTTTTTTAAAAGCTTTTATGTATTTACTTGAGAGAGAGCAAAATGAGAGAGATCAGAGGCAGAGGGAGGCACAGACACACCGCTGGGCAGGGGACCTAATGCAGGACTCCACCCCAGGACCCTGGGATCACGACCTGAGCCCAAGGCAGATGCCCAGCTGAGCCCCACAAACGCCCCTGCATACACACTCTTGAGTCCATTCCTGCAACTCTTCCTTTAGAGAGTTTCTTAAGGTTTTTCGAGTCATCACTGCCGTATCGCGGCTCTAAGTCGAGTCACCCAGGCCGCTAGTTTACAGACCATGTGTAGTCCGTCCCTCTGTTGATCTCTCCCTCTGCCCCAGGTCCCACTTCCACTCCCATCCCTTGACCTTCTGGATACCTGCTCTCGCGTCTCTAAGTATACTTGCAGCCTTGCAGAATTTATGCAGTGACGCTCTCCATTCAAATCATTTGTGAAAAATTTTAAAAGTGCGGTTCATGTCGTCCCTGGAGAGCTCCGGTTCTGCGGATCAACAAAGCCGCTGGAGACCGGTTCTTCCGAGAACTCCACTCCATCGCCCACAGATTCCCTTCTTTTTAAGACCAACAGAAGATCATTTGAAGACCACTACTTGTCTCCTCTTTGACCGTAAGACCTCAGTCAATGTAATCAGTTCTGAAGGATCCCGTGTTCATGTCTGGGTGAAGAGAGATGGGTTTCCTGGTATTTCTTCTTAACAGCAAGGAACCAGCTTTCTCGGGATCCTGAGAGCTCTGCCCAAGTCTCCTTGGCCCACAGCGGCTTAGGTCTGCCCATTCCTGACTCAGTCAGTGTAGAGCAGAGAAGGGAGACTCACAGCTACTCAACAGAGGGACGGAGTCACATTGGGAGCTAATCACGACCCTCTAAATCCAGCTTGCTCGCCCCTCCATTTCATCTTTATTTGGTTTTTCCTCCAACCCAGTCAACATAGCAATCATCTGACCATGGCACCCGTCACTTCAAATGCTGTGGTGGTGCGGTAGCCCCTCTTCAGAGATGGCCACAGCACGGAATTACACCTCCTGCTGGTCTCACCTTGAGTCTGGCTTTTCTCTGTCGTTTGCTTTTGACCAACGATGCTGTGGGACTTCTGAAAGTGCCTCATAAAAACTTTGCTATTTGTGCCTGCACCTCTAGGAATACTCTTTTTTGGAGTACTCACTCCAGGAAACCGGCCACCGTACTGTGAGACACCGAAGACACTTAGGAGGCCATGTGTGGGCATGACGGCGGACCGCGCCGGCTCAGATCCCCACCAGCAGCCTGCCAGGGAGCCGCCGTAGGCATCCAGCCCAGGTGAGCCTTCAGGACATCGCAGCCCCAGTTTCCTTGTGACTGCAACATCCTGTAAGGTGGGCAGTCAACCCACCGGGCCATGAGAGAGAACAACACGCAGGTGTTCACGTCATTAAGCTCCAGGGCGAGTTGTGACTTAAGCTCGCATCCCCGAGATGAATGCCTCCCACGTAAATCGGTTTAAGCTGCATTCAGGTGTGAGGAAGAGGGTACCTGGCTGTCAATGACTCCCACGAAGGTGCGTGATGACCCCACAATACAGGGAGCCTGGGGGAGGCAGTTTCAGGATCTGATCAGTAACCCAGACTCTCTTTCCCATTGAGCCATCCACAGCAAGGTGGCCAATTCCAGATGACCTCGGTGCCATGCAGTCACAAGCAATCAGGACGAGAGAGGCAGGGCAAAAGTCCTCTTCTCTTGAGCACTGAGGTTTCATCTGGAAACCGGATTTTCCCAGGAGTTCTTTAGCATTCTTCTCTTTATACTTTATTGGGCTTAGAACTAGCCAACCAGTCACGATTCATCTTCTGGGTCTATGGTCTGTCCTCACTGAGATCAAGGGGTCTCTTCCCACTGCATGAGTCAGCTGGGGTTCTGTTTTGCGGGGAGGGGGTTGGGACGGGATGTGCCATAGTGTCTGCCACCCCATTAGATAGACAGCCCAATTCTTAGCCAGGCCTGTGTTCTGAGCCCCATTCCCCCTGGCTGTTCCTTTCCTTCCCTCCGTGCGTCTTGGCTCGTGCCCCCGGGAGGTATGCTCTGTCCCTGGCACGCTCCTTCTTCTGGCCGACGTCTGGGATTTGCACGCTTCAGGTGGTGGTTCAGACACCACTTTCTCAGGGAGCTGCCCGCGGGGTTCCATGCTGTCCTCGAACTCTGCATTCCTCGGTTTCATGTAGTAAAACCGAATTACGGAGGCGTGCGTGTCCGGATGAATGTCTGCCTTCACGTCTCCAAAGACATGAGCTATGGCCGTTCCTCTCCCCATGCTCACAAGTAACCACAACTCAGTGAGTAGCTAGTAAATGTCTGAACAACGGGGATTCCTCCTCACCTTCTCCCACACCCTTACGCTGGTGCTGTGTCAGTACTGAAAGCGTTTTTAAGAAGTTATTTTGGATCCTAAATCCTGAAAAACTTCAATAGGGTACTCTGAAATTGTCCACGTGGTGAGTTCCATTTTGCTCACACAGGAGTTTACTTTATGCTTGGTGCACTTTGTCTCAGTCCGGGACACCACAAATAATGTATAAGGATATGACAGAATCCTATCCCTCTTTCGAGTTTTAGATAACTCCTTATGTCCCCCTCCTACATGGACTGGCTGTGTGACCTTGGGTGAGTTGCTTAACATCTCTGTGCCCCAGTTTCCTTGGTGGTTAAAGGGGAATTTGCTGTCGTGAGAATCAGGCCAGGTGGCACCTACAGAGTGCTGACAAGAGTGGCCGGGGCCCAGCAGGTGCTGTCCCACCGTGGCTGGTGCTCCAGCGTCTAGCACAGCCGTCAGCTTTTGGCACAGGTCGCCTGGAGCATGGGGTTCAGCTGGAGCCACACTCTACTTCCCCGGCTCTAGGCCCCGCCTCTAAACCCCTGTACTGTCCTCTGCATAATGGGGGCGTTAGTATCTCCCTCGGGAACTGGGGTTTAATGAGGTTACTGGTGGCTCTAAGCACTCAGTACACGGGACTGTCCCTGCCTGGACCCTGGGCCACCGGCAGGCTGGCGCACCCCAGACGGTGGGGCATGAAGGGCCTTTGAGTTCAAGTGCAGTCATTTTTCCGATGAAACTCCTCAGCACCAGAAGGAGGGACAGAGGGACTTGTTGAACGTCTCCCAGCTGTTAGGAGAACAGGATACCCGGCATGTGAAAGAGGAGACTGGGTTGTAGGAGGACAAGCTTTGTGTCGTTGTGTTTACTTTGTGCTCTGACGCAATAGCCTTTCCTATTAGCGGGTCTTTCCCGAGGTCCTGCTGTGACCCAGCGAGGAGAGATGGGAGCAGGGAGAAACGGGGCCCATGAGCCAGGACCCCTAACCCGTCACTGGCCTTTGGGTGCCCGGTCACGGACGATAAGTCTTCTCTGGTCCTCTGCGGAGGTCAGCTGCTGTGCGATGGACAGGCCGGCGCTGGGGGCCTGGGGCAGAGGCCACCCCAGTCTGAGGCCCTGTGCGGCCCCAGGGCCAGAAGTCCCAGATCCTCAATCAATCTCTCTGTTCCCTGCACCAGGCAGCATGCAGAGGCTTGGTCAGATGACTGCAGTGGCTTTAGTTGAGAGTCTTTATCAGTGACCTTTAATGTCGCTACTGTGCGCCTAGGGTGAGTTATTTACGAAGGGCCCCAGGGCCGTATCCGAGAAGCATCTGGAATGTGGAAAATGCCTAACGTCTCCTGAAGGTTCACTGAGCCATGTGAGGTTCCCAAGGAGCCCTGTGTGGCCCGGGAATGTGCCTGTTGGGGGCACGGGGCACAGCGCTGGGCCGACGGGGGCCTCACCGAGGTGGCAGTCCTGGGATTTTCCTCCTCCGTGGGAAGTGCTGCCAGACAGGGAGCACTGTCTGGCCTGAAAGTCCGGCCAGACACGGGCCTGGCACCCGCTCCGACCTCCCTCCGCCTCCTGAGAACTGTACCTGCTTCTCCAGGTGGACCCTCTCTACTCTTCCAAAGGGAACAAAATGTAATCGAAATAGAATTTCCAAAGCAAAACAATAAGGGAAAAAAACAATACGGAATCTGATTTCCTAAAAAGTTAAAAATGAGAAGAGAGCCGCTGGGGTCAGAGACGTCAAACGGAATAATGAATTAGAACTGCCGAAAGTGTAAACACAGGAGAGTACATGTGTGGGGCGGGCCAGGGGTCTGTCCTTGCGCAGGGCTGCTGGGGGAGCCCCGGGAGCGCTTCCGGGACACAGACGGTACGGTGAGCTGGAAATCATCACTGGCCCTGGGCCTAGAGCAGAGACAGTGATGTTTAACTGGGGACCCTCCTTACCCTCCAAGATGTGGGCGTCGTGTCAGGGACAGCAGGGGCGTGGAGAGGCTGACGGGGACGGGGTCCAGCCCCAAGGGCCCCCGTGCTGCTGTGTGAACTCGGGCTAGTTGCCAAAGCCCTGCGTCTGCTCTCCTCATCCGTCGGGCAGTCACCTCCCGGTGTGACCATGTCCGGAAAAACCTGGTGTTTGAAATGAAAAATCTCTACCAAAAACCTTACATTTTCATTTTATTTGGCTTCGTGTTCTCTGTTATTTTCAAAACCCGGTCTGACCGCTCCTTTCTGAGCACCCAGCATGCTTTAGACACGGCGCCGGGAGCTTTCGGAGCTTGTTCCCGGAGCCACTCAGCCGCCTCAGCAGCCACAGCAGAGGGTCCGCGCCGGGGCCTGCAAGGGTTTCAGACGAGGAACGTGGACCTGAGCTCGCGCTGCTGGGAGCCCGTCCTGGAGGAGGGGTGAGCTGGACCGCTGGTGGGGCAGAGGCGGCTGAGGAAGCAAGGAAGGCCATCAGGGGTCGGGAGAGGCTCTCAGGGAGGACAGAGCGTGGGCCGAGGGGTGGGCGCTGTCCTCCTGGCACACGCAGTCACCGTCCCCGGTGACAGGGAAGAGGAGAAGGCGGGGCTGCTCGGCTCCCGCCGGGGGGTTGCTGGGTGCCCACGCGGCCGTAAGGCCCACGCTGCGGCCGAGATGGGTGACAGGCAGGTGTCCTTCAGGAAGCAGCTCTGGAAACGGAGCACGGCCATCTGTCCAAGACGACTCGCGCCCGGGTGTGTGCTTGTCGTGAGCAGTGCGGGGTGCCGTGTGGAAGTGCTGAGTCACTGGATTGAACCCCTGAAACTAGCGTCACCCCATGTTAGCCGACTGGAATGCGAACTGGCCCGATCCGTCGGTGCCGGGGAGGAGCCCCGAGACGTGGTGGTGGAACCAGGGAAACGCTGCGGGCAGCCCGAGGGGGGCTCTGAGCTCCTCGCAGGCCCTATCCGTTCCCCTCCCCATGCCCACGTTTTCTCCCCTTGGAAAGCCAGCTCCTTCCCTGTCGTGCACAAACTGCCTTACGCAGGCGAGGCCAGACCCTCCCAGATGGGAGCCTGGAAGTCGCTCCTTCATCGCAAATCCGGACAGAGTTGGATTCCATTAATGTGAAACTGCTGGGTTTTCTGCAACCTCAAGCTGTCAGAC